>NC_065902.1:12551376-12851376 GCF_905147045.1 Nymphalis io
GACACTGGCATTGAAATAATGTTAACCATCACTTACGTCGCCAATGCACCACCATACTTGGGAACTAAGATGTTATGTCCCTTGTGCCTGTTATCACACTGGTTCACTCACCCTTCAAACCGGAACACAACAATACCAAGTACTGCTGTTTTGTGGCAAATATCTGATGAGTGGTTGGTACCTACCCAGACGAGCTTACACAAAGCCCTACCACCAGTAATGTGTTTTATATCCCCTTTTTTACAAATCGTTCTTCTATTAAATAGCAAAACTTTCGTATTGTGGCTTAAAATGCTAAATCAAATCTCAACGTGCATTATATATTTAATCATGATTCCGCTTCATGGGCTTATGTTTGCTTACAGTATAAGTGTTTATGAGGAAGGTAATCAAATAATACTAAGTGGCGTTTTATTCTTTTTGATATGAATTTTAAACTGAATTTATAAAAATAAAATTTTCATCGTGTAAGCATCGCATTGGAACAGAAACTTCGATTTTATCCATCACTTTGCTCCAATATATGCAGATTTCCTTCACGTGCACGAGATGAATTATAAACACAAATTAAAAGCACAAGTCATTTAGCTCTTAAATAAAATTATAAAAGAATACAACTAACCTCTCTCTAGAAGTAACTTCTGAATTATGGAAAATGGAGCATCAATGATGAGACAGAGGACAAAGGCAGCAACGACTGCGAATGCTAGGTTACTCATACCACGATACATCTACAAAAATGTATAACTAATCTTCAGATGATATAATTTTATTAAAATCTAGTTTATTCCAAAACAAAATTTTAACAATATGATATTAACAGATATAATGTAACATAACATACATAATAAACCATCGTCTAATTTTATTTCAATGCTTGGTATTATTGGTTACATATGTAAGTACAATAATAAAATTAAAAGTAAATTTGCACAGCAACAATATAAATTTTCAAGAATAAAGGACATTAAAAACTACCAATTAAAATACAAAACTAAAACATGGTTAAAACAACTTAATTATAAAGACGTTGAGAAACTATTAACTACTTGATAAATGAACATCCAAATCAAACTCATATAACATAAAGCACACACACACACACACACACACACACACACACACACGGTTTGGATTAACTTATAATAATTAGTAATAAGACCCTTTGTAATACTTTGAAATAATTTAATGGGAAGGAACTGACTTCTGACGCAGGGGTAACACCAGTTCAGGAGTCAGGGCTACTTTTCTTATAATATGTATGTAATGGATGACTAAAGTATTATTATTATTAAGTAAATCAATACTGGTTTTTTTTTCTAATTATTTATAACAAAGTTAAGAATGAACATTAACTAGATTAACGATTCCAGCAGTAAAAGTCAATCTATGAGTAATTAATAAGAGTAACAGTAAACAGAGAAGCTTTGGAACTCATTCCAGCACTATGGATTTGTGGATGTAACTGAAATATACAAATAGATTTTAGAACTACGTGAATTAATAAAATAAATAGTTATATTAGCTTTTACTTACAGTGTTTGAATCGCTGAAGTGGTATGTACTGGTCATGCTACCATTTGCAATCAGGATCAGAGGAAAGTGTATAAGATACATGGCGTACGAGAGACGAGCTGGGAGCTTCCATATTTGCAGAGAGAGAAACCAATTAATCGGTCCTGTGCCATGAAAAATGAATAATTCCTACTCTTACATACTTGTCAATCAATGGTTATGGCCACCGCCATAAATATATAAGCATTGTTCGTTTACATATATAATTATTAATCAATATTTATTGCTTATCAATAAGCTTAGCAATGTTAGAACTCGGTTTTCATAATTCTAGAGCTCATTGAGTACGTTTCAATTATTTTTTTAATCTAAGCTATATAATATACGAAAAGGAAAAAAATGTCCTTATAATATTATTATAATTGATGGACACTTGATTAAATAAGATAAAGAACATATTAAAAAAAGGAACGTAATATTTACGCACCCTTGTCTTTTCTGAACTAAATTAAACTGCCTCCATTATTCATGTATTTCAAAGAAAATAGACTTGAATAGTACAATAAATTACCTCCATAACCGTGAACGCAAGCAAAGATCAGCCAACCCAAGGTCATTGCCCAGATACCTCTCATGAAAGCGTTGAGGAAATTGTCAAACATTTGTTCATCGTAGTCCGCTTGCATGATAGGGTATATACTGAATATACAGAAAGCCATCAGAGAGAATGATAATATCCATAATATTGCTACAAGACTCTGTAATAAATAATGGTTTTCAAAGATTACTATCGGCTTCTGATAAAGTTTACAATTTAATCGTCAGATTTGTGTTTAAGGAGCTTTACGACTTTTCTATTCGATAGTACTTACTAAAATTTCTAATATATATATTTGTCTGTGCGGAGGAAACTGAAGTTCTTTTTTTTAAGAAAATCTCGTATGTATATTGCAGTATTTGACACGTACTCGACACGTAAATTAAATTTAAATATACATATATTATTATTATGTTATACATCATAAATAAATATTATTTTCTTTATATTGTTCTTTATTTTTATTTAAGAAAAAATATATAAGTAAAAAAAATCATTTCATTACTGAAACGTTCACTTTTATATATATCAGTGAATGGGGAAAATGTGTCCAAAATTGTGTCTATAATTGTATAATATTAATAAATAATACCTTTTGCATACGAAGTGTTTTTCCTTTAAATTTATGCAACAAGTATCCATACATCATTCCGATGAAAAAAGGCGACGCCCTAGTCAATGTGTTCATGTAATAGTTCATAAAATAATCACTCAGTTGATCTGCACGTCTACAATAAAATAAAGTGGATTAGTGGACATATGACGTAGAATTTAGACACATGCCACAGGTTTCCTTACGAGGTCCTTCACCGTCAAGCAAGAGATGAATTATACACACAAATTAATTACATGAAAATTCAGTGGTACTTGCTCTGGTTTGGACCCACGATCATCGTTTAAGATTCACTACTGTTCCATCTCAGCTCTACAATTAAATATATTAAATTATTATTAAATCGAATAAGTAATTATATTCATTAATTCGTAGTTACTCATTACTACGTTATTACTACTCGTATAATTGTTATACTAAATGTAACAATCATATGAGTTATATTATTGTATCGTTGCCGAGATGACAAAGTCGCTGAAATCTTGATTAAGAATTACGTTTTCCAGTCACTGGTCTACCTCGACTTTATTTAATTGTAATACTTTCATAATTATAAATTAATAATAAAAATACGTTTTAAATTACCTTGGATTAGCAATAGCAGCGGAATAATTATACATGAAACTATACACACTAGATATAGCTAAGGATACAATAACGCTGGTCGCAAGCGAACACCAAGCGACCAAAGCACTTCCAAACAACCAAACCAGAACTACAGGGCTGATAATATAGAGCTGAACATCCACAGATAAGTACCAAGTATGTTGTAAGCACTGAAAAGAATCAACAATTTAATATTTAAACAGACAATTATATGCCTATTCAGCTTCAACCGTGTAGATTTTATTTTTCTAGCGACTTAGTTTCGAATATTGAAATTTCAAACAGAAAAAATGTTAATATTATAATATATTTATATATAATAATTTAATTTTAAGGTTAATTGTTCTAGAGATTTGTCCAAGTGTTTTACTATTTTTATTATCATTAGTTTAGAATTTGATACGGTTTCTTAATTTACCAGCATCTTATACTTTTTAATACATAAATACCATTAAAAATAAACTAATACACTACACTATGTAAATACATCTAATGACACACGTTTAAAAATGGCGTAGTTCTAATCCATTCTAAGCTTGAACATAAATTGAGGTGAGAAAAAATAATGAATTGATGACAAAAAACTTACTACATTAATAGGTTTCACGTAATTCTGCACATGCAACAACGCTGACCACCATCGCCTTCTGCATGATTCTGCTGAATATCCTACGTTTATCCACATCGGCCCATCAGACACTCGATGAAATAAAGAAGCTTGGAGCAGAATCACAGCAGCCAACAGTGGAAATATTCGGAGAAGACGGTATAAGTAAAACAGATAAAGAGATCTGATGAATTTGCCTGTAATAACGATCAATATTTTAATATTATAATTAAAAGTTGTTACGATTCTCTGTTACTTATATATCGAATTAATAACTATAAGACTAATAAGTGCAATAAGACATTTTTGTTCAAAGTTAAGACCGTGATGCATGAACGATCTGTTTAGACCAATCGTTTACTCCCGATGTAATCGGAGGGACCAAAACATAATAAACGAATTACACACTACTTTAACAAATTTGATCAATTATATAACATGGACATTACGTATACGTACTATTACAAAAAAAAACATATACAGCGTGATTCAGAAATTTCAAAAAATGAATCAACGCCATCTAGTGACAAATAGTAATAAACATGTTTAATAATCATACTTATATATATAATATATCGAATCGAATATATATATTGAGATTATTCTCTGAATATTCTCGTGTTATATTCGGTGAGATAATTGTGTATATAAGTCGTGCCATCTCTCCTTTTGGACATCCCCCGCTCCCCGCAACGACCCCTCCGGTGCCAGTTGTACTCGCCGCGTCCTCCGACGTCGGCTTGAGGAAACGGCCGGTGCTAGTTGCCAGGAGTCTGCCTGCTCAAAGAAGAGAAGCGAACGAGTGGATCCTGTACTTTTTTGGTAACCAAAAAATCCTGCAGGATCCATACAATATCGGACAGCTGAAGACCATAATTACCGGTGTGCGCGGACCGAACTTCCGCTCGCGGGCGCTTAGCTGGGCCTCCCCTAGGGGTCTCACCTGGCTTGGTTGCACGCGCTGAGGTCGTGGTGCCCGTGCATATCCACTAGAGCAGCAATCCGACACCACCATCATATCTGAAGGGGCCCCCCCCCCCTTAGACCAACGCAAGCGTGGCCGAGGCAGGTCCGGCATCGCGCGGTCAGTTGTTCGAAGAGACATCTTCGACAACTCGACCGTGCCTGTCACCCTCACCCCTGCCGCCGCCCCACGTATTCGCATACTGCATGCGGAAACCGGAGGAGAGGAAGTTCACCGGGCTGCTGAAGCAGACTTCGCTGCCACTGTAGCTGTGTCTACAGCAGGCACGGAAGGAGCCAAGCGGCCGAGACCGGACTCTTCTGCGGAGTCTATAGAAGGGGAAGACAAGCGCCCCAAGACCGACGTCTCCACTGCATCACCGCCGTACGGATCGCCGCAGGATTCGGCATCTTCATCGCGCGCGGCATCGCCTACAACGGGCGAAGCAAGCGCAGAAGAACGGCCAAGGGAATTACCACCGCCCCCCCCGATCCCCCTCCCCGATGGAGGGGGGGTCGCAAAACACCTGGCCGCGAGACTCGACGAGCTACGCGGCCCTGCCATCGACGGTCGAGGAGAGGACAGCCTCCCGTCCCACTTCACCACAACCGGGGCCGTCAGGGGTCTCCTACGCGGCGGCCGCTGCCGCTCCAGCGTCGCCCAGGAGTCGGGCCCCTGCACCGGTACCAGCCCCAAGAACGACGCCTCGTTCCAGCTACCCGCCGATTACGGCGGAACGCTTACCGAACTGGACGAGGCACTTTGAGGTGCTGAAGAGCAAACTTGGACACGCCCCGAACGCACGCCCTTTGGGAAAGGGAGTGCGCTTCTTGCCCGGATCCACGGAGGAGTTTCGGGTCATTCAGCGCCATCTGACTGAGGCTATGAACCAGGATAAGACTATATCCTGGTTCTGCTATAGCCCAGCCGCGGAACTGCCAACCAAGGTGGCCATTAGGGGGCTGCCACTCGACACACCCCCGAAAGAGGTGATCGCCGCCCTGCGCAGTTTAGGGTTCCCTGCGCAGAGCGCGAAGGCGATCCCAGGCGGAAGAGGTCGACATGGGTGCACCTATTTCGTCCAGTTGGTGCACCTGAAGGAGCAGGAGCTCATAAGTTTATATAAAACAACTGAGCTCCTGTGCATGCCCGGCCTGCTGATCGAGGCCTGGAGAGGCGCGAAGAGCCCACCTCAATGCCACCGCTGCCAGGCAATTGGCCACTCCTCGGCCAATTGCCACAGGCAACAGAAGTGTGTTCGTTGCGCCGGCGAACACCTGGCACGGGACTGCCCGAGACCAATTACAGAACCACCAACGTGCGCAAACTGTGCAAAGGCGCACACAGCAAAGGACCGGAGGTGCCCGGTCTTCAAAAAAGAAGCACGAAGGAGGGGCATTAACGTGCCCACCCCTCGCCCGAACGGACCAAGAGCACAGCCAAAGGGGGACAGGGAGCGTGTCCCCCCGGTAGCACCTAAGCAGGTGGTCGGTCGCCCTATCGTCGCAGAACCCAGAGCGACGATAGTAGTCGACCAGCGAACAAAACGGCCACCTCCTGTGAAGAAAGCCACGGAGGTGCGAGCTAAGCTTGCGCCCCCAACAACTCTGGCGCCTCCAGCCAACCAGCCGACGGCCAGGGACCAACCCCTAAAGGCGCCTAGCAAAAAGAGGAAGAAGAAGAGGGCAGCTAGGCCACCCAGGACTGAGCCTGTGGCGGCATCGACGCCGCAGCCCAGGAAGGCAGCGACGGAGCCAAAGTCCGCTCCGGCTGCCGCCACGCGGCCGGTGGTGAGGCAAGAAGTGTCTCCCCCTGTGCAGATGACAACCTCGGCCAGTGCGAAAGGCCCGGACACCACCATCATCGTCCGGGTCTTCATGGAGGCACTGACAGCGATCCTGGTCGCCTATACACAAGGCCAGGACATTATACCTGCCATCTCAGCTGGAATCGCCACGCTTGCGAAACTTAATTCCAGCTGAGAATTTTATATTGGAACCCAGGCGGCATACGAGGCCATGTCCGGGAGCTGACCCTACTCGCCCAGTCGCAGGATATACATGTAATACTCCTGGGCGAGACGAAGCTCTCGGCCGAAATCGAGCTCCGAATCCCGAACTTCTTCGTGTATCGGCGAGATGAAGTCTCTCCCCGGGGCTGCCCATTCAGAGGAACTGCAGCCCTGGTGAGGAGGGATATCATACACGAAGAACTTGCACATGCACCGTTTGTGAGCCTACGTACGCAGGGGGTGCGTGTGCATGCTGGTGAGACGGAGCTGCTGCTGTATGCCGCCTACAAGCCACCCGGACAGATTTTCTGCAGCACCGATGTCCAATCGCTTATCGACTCGCCGATGCCTACACTGATCGTGGGTGATCTGAACGCGAAGCACCACGCTTGGGGCACGCGCGTCATCACCCAGGCGGGTAGGCACCTGCTCGAGGATAGCAAACGACAGGGTTACGATGTGTTGGGTCCAGGAGCGCCGACCCACATACCGACTAACCCTACGTACCAGCCGGACGTCCTGGACATCGTGCTGCACCACCGACTAGACGCACCCATCGATGTTGAGGTGAACTACGACCTCAACACACAGCATCTACCAATTGTGATCACAATCGCCCTCCAGCGCAACTTCACAGTGCCCCGCTCCCCACGTTTGCGGGTCGACTGGGGGCGCTACTCATCAGAGCTCTCGGAGTTTGAGCTCACGGTCCCGATCGCGACGACTGAAGATGTAGAAGGAGCTGCTTCTAAAATTTCTGAGGCGATCCAGAAAGCCAAAGAAGCAGCCACCTCTCAAGGAAACACGCCGAGAAGTCGTCAGGACCAGCTGCCGAGCTCGCTCCGAGTGAAACTGAGGAAGAAACGTAATCTTCGCCGACTATGGGCGCGAACGCGCTGCCCGAGGGTGAAGCGTGACCTCAACAGGATTGCAGAGGAAGTGTCGCGTGCGATCGTGGCTCTCGAGGATGACTACTGGGAGGCCACCATCGATCGAGCATCCGAGCACGACACTACGCTGTACCACCTCTGCAAACAACTTACCGGACATGACTCGCCTGTCTACCCGCTCCTAGATCGAGTAGGTAACAGAAGATATTCCGCCAGCGACAGAGCAGAGATCCTGGCGGAATATTTGGAGGGTCAATTTACCCCCAACCCACCGGACTTGTCTAAGATCGATGTCGTCCATCATCACGCGGCGATCCAGAGTCAAGTGGAGGTATTCCTGTCGGCCCCAATCCCGCCGCTCCAGGGAGACGATTATATCTCTCTGTCCGAGCTGCGGAAGGCCGTCTTCCGACTACCGAAGAGGAAGGCGCCAGGCCCCGACGGAATTACCAACGCCGCGTTGATGCAGCTACCCAACAACTGCCTCGTAGCGCTCGCGAGTGCATTTAACGGAATACTCCGGACCGGACACTTCCCCGAGGCGTGGAAGATAGGGAAGGTTATCGCCCTCCCAAAACCCGGGAAGGATCGTCGCTTCCCGGCAAGCTATCGGCCTATCACGCTACTCTCGCACATCGCCAAGCTGTTCGAGCGTCTGTTGCTGCGGAGACTCGCGCCTCACCTGCCCCTGCGCGAGAAGCAGTTCGGATTCCGCAGCGACCACTCAACGACGCTCCAGCTGGCGAGAGTTCTTAGCCACTTAGCCAGTGAGCGAAACAAAGGGCATCCCACCGTCGGGGTCTTTCTCGACATGGAGAAGGCCGCCTTCGACCGGGTGTGGCATGCCGGACTCCTGGCCAAGCTCTTAAAAACCTCGGCGCCTCTCGCGTATGTGCGAGTAGTGGCGTCGTTTTTGGAAGGCCGAAGTTTTTATGTCTCGGTGGAAGGCGCGGATTCTCAGCCGCGCCCCATTCGAGCCGGAGTACCCCAGGGTAGCTGCCTGTCACCGCGTCTATACGCGGTGTACACGGACGACATCCCTACCCTTCGCGACCATCTGCGAGAGGGTGAAGAGGATGTGATGCTGGCCCTGTACGCGGACGACAGCGCATTCTTCTCATCGTCCTACCACCAGATCGTCGCCATAAACAGGATGCAACGTGTGTTGGATCTGATACCGGATTGGCTAGACAAGTGGAGGATGGCTGTCAACGTTGGTAAGACGGCCGCTCTGCTTGTCGGTGCTGATAAGCCGATGCGTCGGCTCACCTTCCGAGGCCAGGACGTGGGATGGCACTGGTGGTAGGGCTTTGTGCAAGCTCGTCTGGGTAGGTACCACCCACTCATCAGATATTCTACCGCAAAACAGCAATACTTGATATTGTTGTGTTCCGGTTTGAAGGGTGAGTGAGCCAGTGTAATTACAGGCACAAGGGACATAAAATCTTAGTTCCCAAGGTTGGTGGCGCATTGGATATGTAAGCGATGGTTGACATTTCTTACAATGCCAATGTCTAAGAGTGTTGGTGACCACTTACCATCAGGTGGCCCATATGCTCGTCCGCCTTCCTATTCTATAAAAAAAAAAAAAACCTCAGTCTGCTACTTGGGGTGTCACTTGGACCGCAGGCTGCGCATGATACCCACCGTTAACAAGGTGGTGAGTCATGCCGCGGCTGCCCGGTCTAAGCTGCACACCCTCTTCACGTCGCGGCTTCCTTTGAAGACCAGACTGAGGGTCTACGGTGCCTACGTCCGCTCGCGCCTGACGTATGCGGCCCCCGCCTGGTACGCACTCTGCTCAGCGTACCAGAAGCGGAGGATTCAGATCCAACAGAACCGATGCCTACGCTTGATTGTAGGAGCTCCGAGGTACGTCAGAAATGATGTAATCCATCGTGACACCAGGACGCCCACCGTGGAGGAGTTCGTCCGCAAGCTCGCTCGCTCGCTATTTGCTAAGGCAGATAGCAGTGCGAGCGTACACCTCCACGGTATAGCACCGCTTCATGCCAGACCACCTGAGGGGCGTCCGTTACCTCGTGAGCTCCTACTGTCGCCGACCATCAGCGCCGATGCGGGCATCGGTGAAGAGGACGACGACGATCTGGAGACACGGTAGGACGACATCACCCGTGAACAACAGCAAACCAAGTAAGAAAGTCAGCCGCTGGGTCACAACGACCCTGGCCCTCTGGGCCAAAACGTAAGGACACGACGGAAGAACCGTCGGGGAGGACCATCCCGGGTAGGGAGGTCAACCCCGAGGCCCGTACCCAGACTGGCCTAGGCCAGCCAGGAGGACCATTGATTGACCAATCATACTTCGAATAGCTTGCGGCTGAAACTAGTTTTATGCACTAAGCTCTATTCTCATTAATTAAAACTACGCAAACATTTCGCTTCAACAAACTTTAAATAACAACGCGCTGGCTCGCCCGTGTGTCGGAACTAACGAGCTGAAGGTAAAGTCGTTGTAATCTTTACTGGAAACTTATGGCTTCAATTTTTCTTTTTTCTTCAGTTTTAAGATAGCCGATATTAATAAACTTTTCAAATACATTTTCAATATACTCAAATAGTTACATAAATTTACAGCATCAAAAATATAATAATTGAAAATAAAATTATACATTCTTTCAATGAGCAATGCTGAGCTAAATAAATTATGATTAAAGTAGGTTTGATTAAAAAAAAACAATTTCGAAACCGGCCAATTGCAAATGGAACTTGTTCAGTAAGTGTTCGTTACCGTAACAATGATTGTGAAATAATTGAAGTGTTATATCCTACACATCTGAATCACTTATCGATGTGGAAATCCAGTAGTATCAAATATTTGATAAGATATCATCCATAGTTACACATATTTTGTAAAAAAACATCTCACTATCTAAGAAATAATCCTATTTTCGACAGATATGCAGACGGCGCGGCGAGACTAACAGCGTAAACTTCCGAGACTCGTATAAGATGCTTCCACCGCTTACAACGGAACCATAATAATGAAGAAAGAACTTTATTACTTGGTGGTAGGGATTTGTGCCGTCTGGGTTAGTACCACCAAGTCATCGAATATTCTACTGTCAAACAGCAACACTCAGTATTATTGTGTTCCAATTTGAAGGGTGACTGAGCCAGTGTAACTACAGACTCAAGGGACATATCTTTGTTCGCCACATCGATTGATGATGCATAATCAATATTTCTTAAAGTTCCAATGTCTATGAGAAGTGGTGATAACTATATAAAATAACATTAAAATATCAAATTTGGCAAAGAGCAAAACTATGACTACATTACTTACATCTGTTTATCTTTCCGATGACAGTATAAACACAGAGAATACCACTGAGCACAAAAAATGTATCAACTGAGATCGGCGCGGAATTCATCCAAATACTTCTAAATGATGTTAACCACTGTTAAGAAAAGAAAATTTATTACATTTAAAATAAAAAAAGACGAAAACGTTAAATTTATAATGATTTAAAAGAACCTACGAAATGTAGTTTACTGATTTTAAATTTTATTTTATTTTAATATCTTATTAAAAATAATATTGCTCATATTTTATATAATTACGGGCATACTTATAAGCGATTAGCTAAAGACTGATTTCGCTCTTTCTGTCATTTTCTGGCATTCGGAAAAAAGACAACTAAACAATGTTCATAAGTGAGGCTGTTAGTTATTAATTAACCAAAGTGTATAAAGTTGTTGTTTAAATTGTTAAAATTGTGATTAGAAAACGCGCTAAGCATTCGAAAATAACAAACGATGGTGGAAACGAAATGGTGATATAACTAACGTTAAAAAATTGCGTAGCATTTGAAATGAAAGTCATAGCGGTCAAGAAGTACGTGTGACCGAATATGACCCACAGCATCGAAATGGCTCGGATGCCGTCGACGCATTCCAGAGCACCAGGACCATTGTTGAAAGACAGCAACCTCTTAGCGTTAGTATGGATTGAAAAGCATCGATAAACTCTATTGATTTGGGTATTATCTGAAAAATTGAAGAAATATTTAATGAAGTAAATAAAAACATAATAATAATGTGAATAAAACATGACCGGAAAACTAGATTATATGCTATCTACATTATAAGAACATAATAACTCATTTCGTTGGATTGCCAAAAACTACAACTTACTCTCAAGAAAAATTGAGAAAGAAAATCGTTTATTATTATACATAATAAATATCATAATCAAATTATTATTTTCAATAAGATGGTTAGTATGAAAGATCATATCTATTAACAATAAAATTGCCTCTCGCTACACTTTTTTGGGCCTTTTTAGCACCGTGTCTAAATTATATAAATTCTAAAGAATATAAGCTGGGTAATAAATAAGTAGTACCTTACATAAGAAGTACCAAGCTTATATATGTTGCTCAATCGTTGATGATAATTTTCACTTGATTTATTGCAATTCATACCGAAATGCTTAATAGATTTTTAATGAATTTAAAAGCAAAAAAATAAGAAAGATTTGATCTATCTTATAAAATTATTGTAAATATATTCTTACCTTTTTTTAATAAATATGTTTGATACAGATCGTATGAAGTGCTTATTATTGTTACAATTAATATAAATGAGAAGAGTGAACTGAAACATACGAATGAACCATAATAAACCTATGCTGAGGAAAATAAATATAGTTATAGTAAGTATCCTTAAATATTAAATATGTATATATTATAATTGTGCACAAATTCGTGCGCAAAAACATTATTCAATGGGAAGGTGAGGCACAGAGAGAACTACAACATTCTGAACTTTCTATTTGGATGCATCTGTAATGTTTTTATTTTTGACCGCCTCGTTGGTCTAGTTGATGTAAGGCCACAGACCCGGAGGTCCTGGGTTCAATTGCAAGGTCGGGCTAGTAAAAGCCGAGATGGCCTAGTGGTTAGAACGCGTGCATCTTAACCGATGATCGTGGGTTCAAACCCGGGCAAGCACCACTGAATTATCATGTGCTTAATTTGTGTTTATAATTCATCTCGTGCTTGACGGTGAAGGAAAACATCGTGAGGAAACCTGCATGTGTCTAATTTCATTGAAATTATGCCACATGTGTATTCTACCAACCCGCATTGGAGCAGCGTGGTAGAATAAGCTCCAAACCTTCTCCTCAAAAGGGAGAGGAGGCCTTAGCCCAGCAGTGGGACATTAACAAGCTGTTACTACTATACAAAGTAACACAATATTTTGTTTTAACAGCTTCTAAGAGTTGCCTGTGGAATAATAAAAACGAGTTAAATTCAAGTCGTCGCCACGGCACAAGGGATTACAATTTATGCAACTTTATGTTTCCCAATAATTTATTGACGATAGCAATTTTTTTAAACAATTCAATACTTTTAAAAATTCGATACTCTTAACTTATCGTTATTTCTATATTCTAAAAATAATATATTTTGTACTTACATGCTTATATAATCTGCAATGCTAACAGGCTTATCATTGGGTAATCGACAAAAATATTCGTTGAAAGTTAAATTTATGTTATTTAATGAACCAATGAAATTAATTACTTGTTTTGGTCGACATACTTTAGGAACGCAAACAGCCAATGTGATTGTCATATCAGATCCGAAGCTAGGTACAACTGCTCTAAAAAAATATATATATATTTAATTTTTTTTTAATCTAGTAAAGTTATTAATTACTATAAATATATACTATAAGTAATTTTATAAAATTTATAGGCATATGATTTTTTGTTGGGCAAATTTTGGATTGTAATAAGAATTTGGACCTAGTTTTGCTTGCTAAAATAGTTATCTGAAGAATTTTTTTATCTCTTGTACAATTTTTAGCTAAAATATAAAACACATATGTATGTTAGCATTATTATTTTAACCTTTACCTAGAAATCATTGAGTTTTTTGACGTTGATATGAAGGTAGCTATTTTTTTTAGAATAAAACTTTTTTTAACATTTCCAATGGTAGAGTTTTGTAATCTTGGCCATATTTTGTTTACATCCGAAAAGTCTCGTGCTTGTGTGTTTTCAATATTTATGTTTTGCTTTAGAGGTACATGGATCAAGCAATATTTCCCTTCGATATCTAAATCACCTTCCAAATACTGAATACTTAAACATTGATCATAACTTCCAAGATCTGCCAAGTTACCCATAAGAATTCCATTTGAGTTTATGATATCTTGGTATTTTATCTATGAAGTATGCGTGAAGCGCCCAATTAAAGGTAAGTGCAAAGATATCATTAAAGATTAATTGTTTTATTACAATTTTTTTTTAGGTTGTTGGTAGGCGGACGGGTAAATGGAATACCTGATGTTAAGTGGTCACCACCGTTCATAGACATTGGTGATGTAGTATGTACTGTAGTTACACTGGTTCACCCATCCTTCCAATCGGAAAGTAACAATATCAAATATTGCTGTTTAGTGGTAGAATATTTGATGAGTGGGTGCTATAAGCCCAGACAGGATTGCGCAAAGCCCTACCTCCTAGTAAAGGCGTGGTTGGTTTGGTATTCCATCAGGACGGCTAGCTTTCCGTACATCAAGTGATTGCAGCTCCGCACGCACATCACGTTGCCTGATTTTGATGTCAGGCAACGTATGGCCACTTGAAGGTATCGTTGGTGGCAGCGCACTACAATCATCGATCACGGAGTTATTGGCAAAGAGCCAGGAGATTCGCTTTCTCTTGCGAACTGTAAGCGATCCGTCTGGATTTCTAAGCGGTGGCAGCGAAGGTTTGCAGAAATTGGCAGAAAAAGGTACCTGGCTCACTTAGGGGGAGAACTAGTTATTGGGATTGTGTTGATATAATGCATCCGCGGCCTCTCCCTTGCTGTGCTCCACTCGTGACGTGGCTCTCCTCAGGGGGTATTGAAACCACTAGACTGTCTCGGTTGGGTTTAAAGTAAGTATTTATTATAATTATTTTCTACTTACATTGCATTGCAACAGATATGTTATTTGCCAAATAATCTAATTGTTCTTCACATTTCATTGGATTTAAAACACGTTCGTAGAGATCTTGGTCGAAGGCACTTGTGTATTTTAATGTTTCGTCTATAAAATATGCACGTTTCGCCAAAATTAGTAAAATTAAAATAAATAAATATTTTTTTTGATACATTTCAGTAACCAACGTTCTAATAACTACTTATCTTAAGTAAATAAGGTTTCTACTCAAAAATAAAGTCAAATAGTCTTGCTCTGTATGTATAAGGTAAATAGTGAGTTTTGGTACAACATTTTAAGTGATATCGGTTTAATCTATAACTATTGATTAGATAATTAGTTTCACAATGCTTTATCCTCTTCTGTCGAATGTCAAATCAATGATGACCATTGAGAGAAACCATTATTTAACCAAACAATGTTTTTAAGCGAGACCGTATGTAATTTACCTATAGACAATCCGAAGGGGATGTTTTAAATTACTTTTATTCTTAGTTATTGGAGTTAGAGAATGCAACTATATTGGTTAACAAAATAAGCGAATCACCTATTGTCAGGCTTTAGGGCTGTTTTTCCTAATGGGTATAACGTTGGTGTCCTTAAATCCAGAGTAAGCAAGTTTCTTCTAGGCAAGCGTGCTACACCCTAGACGTGTCAATGCTTAACATCAGGCAAGGTAACAAGTCAAATGCTGGCCTATTAAAGAGTAAAAAAAGGGCTAAGACAGCCTTGTATACCATTACGGCAAACGACCTACTTGTGTTTGGGGCACTTATAATATATACTGATGCTATATAATTATTGTAAAAATAAGATGACAATGTTTATTTTATTAAAGAAACTATGTTTATTTTTTATTTTACTCCATATTTATTTTTTGGGTTCAAATATATCCTATATTAAACATCAATTTCAATATTTCACATTTGCATGCGTGTGGGTCAACAATCACATTTTCTTTATACAATCATTTAGCTGAAAAGTATCTCTTCCGGAACCAACCCTACCTTGAATCACTGATCTTTATTTAAACTATTTTCTATCCGAAACTTTGCAAGTGTGGGGGGCGTCAGCGTTAGAAACCATAATATGTACTTTACAATACTTCTTACAACGTGTATGTACAATTTCATGATAATTGGTTGAACAGTTAAAACTTTTAAGCGTAACAAACAAACAAAGAAACAAACTCACTTTCACCGTTTTTAATTATTTTTTAAAATTAAACACTTACCTGATAACACTACCATGATGATTACCAAAAACACTTGAACGATATAGACACGTTCATCAATTTGATAAATAAATTATACACATAAATAAATACAATTGAAGTATCTGTCTGTGATTTAATCATAACGTTATAAATTATTACCGCTATTTACGAGTTACTAAAACAAATACAATCAATTTAGAGTACCGCCTTTACCTAATAATTGGAATATTTTATATGTATAATTCAAATACGCATTATGTACGTTGAAATAGCGTATTTTGAGAGATTCTCGTCATTTATACATAACGTTATAACTCGAGGTTCATGTATGGAACACTTCGATCTAAACCAAATATTTCCGTTTTCAATTTCAAAAGCAATTATTATTATTGCAGTTATGCAATCATATGAATACATACACAATAATACAAGGTAGGTAAAATACTAAAAGATCAAATACATTATCGGTATACCATTTTATCAGTAAATACAACAATTTGGTCTATTTGTGTGTGTGTGTGTTACAGTGAAAGATGCCAGCAAGACGCAAGGGAGCCCATTTGGGCCGTTGAACTAATAAAGCATCAAGCATGCGTAATAATAGAATAGAAATAACAGACGAACAAATCCATCAAAATAACGAAAATGTGCGTGTGAGCATGTCACCATTAAACGGTTTGCTCATCGGCACGTTTCCAGTAGCAAGGCTGTTCCTGAAGTCCATTCGCACACGAAAAAATATCGCAAATGACTTCGTTCCTCCCTGGGTCTCTTCTTCCCCAACCGTAGATTGTTTTTTTTATCGTTTTAATTTACACGGGACTTATATCGTGTCTTCATCGCAATTTTATGGCGGAAAGTCAAGAAACCGAAATTGTAGCACGTGTAAATAATGCAATCTTGAAAAATAAGTTAATATAACATGTAAATTAATTCAAGTATACATACATTACATACATTCAATATACACATGATTTGAGTGCTTACTATTGACAGTATAATCAGAGAAATTATTGTATAATCATATGCTCAGCGTCAAAAAAACTATCGAAGTAAAAAAAAACAACAAAATCAATTACCATTATTTATCAAGCTATTATAACAGTATTTAATTTATAGTAGACTCTGTTTTGATTGTTTGAATCTTTTAAAGACATTTTTGATGTTTTATTTATTGTAAATGGGTTTAAATTACTTTGACAACATTCAAAATAAAATACTTTAGAAATACTATCATTATTCTGAATCAAATTTAATTATTTAATGCAATAAGGAAAACTTAATTCCATATGAACTCTGTTAGCAACGCTACCTTTGAACAGACTATGTTTGTTTATATAGTTTGTGTGAAATAAATCATCTCGAGTTGTGTAAAATAATAAACTATATTTAAAAAAATAGCAAAAATTTAATTTGTCTGTTTTAATAGAAACTTTTAGTTGCTAATAATTGAATCGATTGAAAGGTAATAAAAAGACGCAGTTGCCTCACTGGAATTATAAAAGTATTAGTTTAAATGAATATCTTAGGAGTCACGGCAACATTAAAATTCGCAAGAAGAAAAATTACGGTGATGGCCAACGACGCGGCAGCAAAATAACCAGTGCAAAGATTATGTTCCATTCGTATGTATTAGGTCCTTTCATATGAAATTAGCATTTTGTCGTACTGACCACTTTGATCTGAAATATCTTCTATCTCTTTGGTTAAGAGTTCCAAATTCAAATTTATAAATTCATTTAGCTGGTACATTTGAATTTTGAAAACAATCATTCATTTGTTTTTCCTCATTATTTTTTCTTTGGCGTCGCTTATTACCGCACA
Source organism: Nymphalis io (assembly GCF_905147045.1). Taxonomy (NCBI): domain Eukaryota; kingdom Metazoa; phylum Arthropoda; class Insecta; order Lepidoptera; family Nymphalidae; genus Nymphalis; species Nymphalis io. The sequence goes on from NC_065902.1 coordinate 12,569,181, forward strand.
ATGGGAAACATGAAATATCGGTATACTTACGAGTACGAATTCTACCGTGGCACCAATGCTGCAGAAACAGCTCGAAGGATTAATGATGTGTACGGCGAAATTAATTAATAAAATTAAAATTTCAACCTTTAGAACCAATCCCGTGGACGGCCGGAGACCAAAGTAGAAAATGAAGAATTAAAGGCTATTGTGGAAGCGGATCCAAAACTTCAGAGATAGCTGCAGGCTTCGGGGTAAGTGATAAAACTGTATTAATTCACTTGAAGCAAATCGGGAAAGTAAATAAACTTGAACGATACCTCATGAATTGACTGAGTCGAACTATCAAACATGCGTCGACTGCTGTGTTACTTTGCTCAGACGACAATAATGAAGGGATTTTAAATCGAATCATTACTTGTGATGAAAAGTAGATACTGTACGATATTTGGAAGCGCTCGTCGCAATGGCTGAACCTTGGAGACCCAGCCAAATCCTGCCCTAAATGAAAATTGACTCAGAAAAAATTACTTGTGAGTAATTGGTGGACTAGCGCTAGTGAAGGAAGAAATAGCTGCTAAACAACCGAGATTGGGCTCTAGGCCACTGCTGCACACACTGCACAACAAAAAAACCACTAAGTTAGATAAGTTACAATTGGAATGTCTGCGACATTCAACGTACTCCCCGGGCCTTGCTCCAACAGATTACCATTTTTCCTGAATTTGGACAACTTCTTACAAGGAAAAAATTCAACTCCGATGAGGCAGTCCAAACCGCCGTCTAAGAGTTTATTGATTCTCGCCCCCATGGTTTTTTTAGTAAAGGGATCAATGAACTACCTATGAGATGGCAAAAGTGCATAGATAACAATGGTGCATACTTTGATTAATTAAATATATTTTATAAAAAAATAATTGTCTTTATATTCCTCCCGTACAAAATGCCAATTTCATATGTAAGGGCCTTATACTATTTTTATCCCATATTCTATCTCCAAATAGAAATATTTAGTATTGTTGTGTTCCGGCTTAAAGGGCGATAGATCCAGTGTAACTATAGGCACAAGGGACACTTTAGTTGCCAAGGTTGGTGGCGCATTCGCGATGTATGGTTAATATTATTATAATGCCAATGTATATGGGTGGGGGTGACCATTTACCAATATTATAAATAAAACAATAACGGCCCACCTTTTTCAAAAGTTCTGTCTAATAATGTGGGATGAATGTATGATGAGCGACCACTCACACACAAAATCCGTAGACATAACCTAAGAAAACAATAATAAATAAACGCATGAAAAAATTCGCAGGGTAGTGCTTTATGCATATATGTATAATAACAATCAATAAGTCGCAAGGCCAAACGATGTCCGTTTGTGGCTTAGGTTGGGCACACCACGTTTATCACACGGTCAAGTATACGTGGCATGTTCTCGGGTGGGCAAACCATCGAGCTAATTTGTGTTGGCTAAAGACGGACCAACAAAAAAATCGAACACTCAATTGCTCTTAGAAATTAATTAACTGCTTTAGGATAAAAAAATTATTTTTTTTTCATTTTACATTTATATTTTAATCAAACAATGAATTTGTCCTTTACAATAATGAAATAAATTGAATTGAGAAAATGAATGGTTGGTGTTTTTTTATTTTCATCGGCGGTCATCATCTACAGCGCTCCGCTCCGATTTCTGTCATAGATCCCATCCCCACACACTGAATTAATCTGCATTAGACTGGCGTGGTCGAACCCAAAATGCTTTTAAGGAAACGCCTCTGTCCAACAGTGAAACAGTCAACAGTCTTTGTTGCTTTATCTTGCCTTTTTTAAACTCTATCACAGTTTGAACATGAACTCTACAAGTTCATCCATTATCCAGTTTTCCATAACTCCACTGTTCAACAATTTCCTCAAAAAAATACAAAACAAAACCTGTAATGAGTGATGGCACAATATTTGGTAGCTGCCAGTTATTCCCATGACGTCATCAATCGACGCTCTTCATCAATTTTGCGCGGACTCATATTGACGAGTCGTTCTTTGTTTGTTCCATTTTCATGTCCATTTTACGATTATTTTGTTTTTTTTTTAAAAAAAATCTACCCGTCCACCAATCCGTCCAATATTACCTATATAAGAAAAGGTAAAATTCGTTAATGCTTTCAGGTTATTGAGGATATTGTATCTTGATTCTTCCACTTATATATTTATAATATATATTAAAATTTTATTATACAATTATTAAATATAGTACGTTTAATCCTAGTCATTAATTTAGTCAGGAAATTATTTCATTTTCCTTTACCCACTGGTTACTGGTTGCTCACCAGTTTTATTAATTCTCCAAACATCACTTTATTTTGCTGCATTTTGTATGAAAGTCCACTTGCCTTTCATACCAAATGCAACAAAATGTAGGTTAATGTTATAAGCACAAATATATAACATCTCGTGATCGGTAGTGCATTGTCAGTGGATGGAATGATTTAGTCTTCTTGCAGTTTCTATAAGTGAAAGTTACCACTTAATTTCAGGTGGCACATTTGCTCATCTGCTTTACCATTATAACATTATATATAATTAAAGTTTTAGCTTACAAATAGTTTATAGTAATTAGATTAAAATAATTAATAATTTATAAATTATTCAATTATAAATATTAAGTATTACATAAAAGACAAAATATATAAAAAAACACGATAGCATAAAAGTGATCTAACAATGTTAGTCCTTTACAAATTTATAAATCAGTAATTTTTTATTTTTAAGTTAAACGAATATGTCGTTTTTAGTAATACTCAACTTTGTTGGTCTTGTATTTGATTTTATTAAAACTAAAATATTACCAATAAATATATCAGATATATTATTCTTTGGTAAATAATCCATTAATAATATTTTATTAATAGCCTAGCCAATATTATACAAGCAGCACGGTCGATTAGGATATCAATGATCGCAGCGAACTCTCATAAAATTCTAATCAAACGCCAGCCGAGTGGGTTTGTCGTCAAATTACTGAAACAGCCTTAAACCCTTGGACACATTTCTAGTTGCTTAATTTAATCCAAACATAAATTTATTGTATTATATTTAAGAAAAGTCTGCATTATTCAATGTATTTTAATAGGTCCTGTTGAAGACAGGGATAGTGAATTATTATTTATTTAGATTTAGTTTACATTTGTTACCAATATACCATGTATGCTCATATTATAAATACGATAATAACTCTGTTGGTCTGTTACATTTCAGGTCTAAACTACTGAACCAATTTTGATGAAATTTGGTAAGAAGCAAACTTGGCCCCGAGGGAGGCCATAGGCTACTGTTTCATATCTGTCCTAACACGCAGATGAAATCGTAAATGAAAATTAGTTTACTGGTAGTAGGGCTTCATGAAAACTCGTCTGGGTAGGTACCATCCACTCATTAGGTTTTCTACCGCAAAACAGCATTTCTTAGCGTTATTGTGTTCCGGTTCCAAGGGGGAGTGAGCCAGTGTCATTACAAGCACAAGGGACATATAATCTTAGTTCCCAAGGGTGGTGGCGCATTGGCGATGTAAGCGATGGTTAACATTTATTACATTGATAATATCTATGGGCGTTAGTGACCATTTACCATCAGGTGGCCCAAATGCTCGTCCGCCTACATATTCTATAAAAAAATCTATATGTAACACTGTATGTATAATTTTATGGGACCAATTCTCTCTTTCATTTATTATTAAATAATTTAACTTATGGTAATAAATCGCTCATAAAGAGACGAAGGTATTTTGTGAAAACACCTTTTTCTCAAAAAACACACCAACTATCACAGGAATAAAATAATAGAAAGTTGTTAAGCTTTTTTCCGTCTTAATTTGAAATTCGTCTAAAATATATAGATTACATGAATATCCCCAAAAGTAGCAGACTTAAATCTGTTCAAACATCTGTGATTGCAATTCATCTCGTGTTGAACTGCAAAGAGAAATGTGAACACATCTGCACGACTTGGAAGAAGTTATACATATCTTACAATATTAAATGGGACATTTTTGTATATAAATCTATATTATATATCTCGCAAATGCCTCTTATATTTTTTATCAAATTATATATTTAATCGTTCTGGTACTATAATTTATTGTGTAGGCTAATTAAAATGAGTAAACATTTTAATCTTGATATATTATATTTTATAGAGCTATTAATTGTATTGATGATGATGTAATGTGAGAAGGTTTGAAACTGCTTCAATGCGAGATGGTGTAATACACATGTGGCAGAATTTCAGTAAAATTAGACACGTGCAGGATTCCTCACGATGTTTTCCTTCACTGTCAAGTACGAGATGAATTATAAACACAAATTAAGCACATGAAAGTTCAGTTGTGCTTGTCTGGGTTTGAGCTCACGATTATTGGTTAAGATACATGCGTTCTAACCACTAGGTCATCTCGGCTTTATGATTCAATTGAATAATTCATGAAGTAATCGATTTGTCACTAACGGTATACATGTAAGCATTTTTTTTATTTCAATGAAGGATTACAAATAAATAAACTTAAGGTTGCTCTGTAACCAAAGAACATTTAAAGTTTATTATTCCACATGTCTTATCCTTCACAATCCCTTATTACTTTTTAGCTAAAAAAAACTTTTTAAAACATCATATATCTTAACGTCATTCCGATTTGTTTTTAATTAGCACAGATAAACTATTACCGAAACTAAAATGCCAGCGCGAAGGTAATCATAGCAAACATTAAAGAAATATTACGATTATTTCTTTACATACATGTATACAAAAATATATTTAAAGACTCTTTTTAGAGTGATAGTTCTATATAGATTTTATTTTTATTTCTAAAACATTCAACCGCTTGCCTAATAATAATACCATGAATAGTCATCGTTCTCATTCTGGCTATTTAAGCATAGACCTTTGCCCAGCGGTTGACTAATTATAATGGAGTATTTACGTTTACATGTCAGAATGAATACCTAAAAAGGTACCGTCAAACAATAAAATAAATTTATTAATATAGTATTTTATAACACATCTATTCATGTATTCGTCCCTTAAAACTCTAGGGAAACAGGATCCCTTTATCTGTGATCTTATCAATAAGCCCTCGATCGGGTATTCACATTCAAGCATCCGTTGCGGATAAAATATTCCTTCGTTTATGTAATCATTTATAATCTTGTTGATAAAATCTGATTTCAGTAAACGTGTACTAAGCTATTCAATTATTTTATTATTTGTTTCATTTACTGTCTAGACGACTGAGTAGCTTGATTAAATAGCTATTACTTGGTGGTAAGTTGGTAGGTACCACCCACTCATAATTTATTCTACAGCTAAACAGCACAATTTAGTATTGTTAGGTAGGTTTGAGGCGTGAGCGAACCAATGTTTAACCACATACTACCACAGGCATACACATGACTTCTTAGTTGGTTATTTGTTGCCTAGTTTGGTGGCGTATTAACGGTTGGTACAGTCGGTACCACCTTGGTAACCACTTACCATAATATAGTTTATTTCCTGCCTGCGTACTTAATATTTTTTTTATCATGAATAGAAATGAAACGCTGGCGCGTTTGGCCGTTGTCTTGCCTTATGTTAAGCATCAACGCATCGTTAGAGCAATCCTGCCAACCTTCGAAGCCTGGATGAGACGAAAGCGACACCTTCCGATTTACGCAGGTAATGACCGGTCACGGTTGTTTTGGATAATACCCGTGTAAGATCGGACGCGAATTGACGGTGATATGTCACCACTGTGGTGCAGATTGGGACGCCGCTCAGCATACGTTGGAGGCGTGCCCCGCGTGGAGTGCGGAGAGGGAGATTCTGATCCGTTTAGTCGGATAAGACTTGCGAATATCTGATGAGTGGGTGGTATCCCTCCCTTAATGGCAGATGCGCCCAAAAAAAAGCTCGTCTGGGTAGGTACCACCCACTCATCAGATATTCTACCGCAAAACAGCAATACTTGATATTGTTGTGTTCCGGTTTGAAGGGTGAGTGAGCCAGTGTAATTACAGGCACAAGGGACATAAAATCTTAGTTCCCAAGGTTGGTGGCGCATTGGATATGTAAGCGATGGTTGACATTTCTTACAATGCCAATGTCTAAGAGCGTTGGTGACCACTTACCATCAGGTGGCCCATATGCTCGTCCGCCTTCCTATTCTATAAAAAAAAAGGCCCCCAGTTACCGGCAAGCCCGCTAGGCCCGACCAAGGTAGCGGTCGCGGTATCGGCAGGGCAGGGGGTGCTAAGAATCACCGGTTCACGGCAGGCTACCGTATAAAACGACTGCACATGGCAACGTATAATGGACGTATAATGAGGCTGGACCATCACCTCGCCGAATTAGAAGTAGAGTTAAGTCATATAAACTGGCATATACTGGGGTTATCTGAAGTCCGAAGACAGGGGGAGGACACGATAACTCTAGAGTCCGGTAACTTACTCTACTTCCGCGAAGGTGATAACCTCTCCCAGAGTGGTGTCGGTTTTCTAGTCAAAAAGGATCTCATTAGCAGCATTGTGGAAATCAGTAGTGTGTCGAACCGGGTAGCGTACCTTGTCCTAAAACTTTCCGACAGGTACTCCCTGAACACAGGTTGTACAGGTATATGCGCCAATTTCGGCATACTCTGATGATGTGGTAGAAGCGATTTACATGGACATCGCAAAGGCCCTCAACAACGCCTCGAAGGCCCACTACAATGTTGTTATGGGAGACTTTAATGCTAAAGTGGGAGTACAAGATAGCGGTGAATCGAAAGTCAGACCTTACGGCTTGGGCTGCAGAAATCACAGGGGGCAAATGCTGGTAAACTTTCTCGAAGCGCAGGGGCTTTTTTTGATGAATTCTTTCTTTCAAAAGAAGCCTCAGAGGAGGTGGACCTGGCGAAGCCCCGATAACGTGACAAGGAACGAGATAGACTTTATCATTTCGAATAAAAGGTACATATTTAGAGATGTTTCAGTGATCAACAGGTTTAATACCGGAATTGATCACCGCTTGGTTCGAGGCACTCTAAATATCAACTTAAAAGCCGAAAGATCGAGAATGTTGAGGTCTACTCTCCGACCTACCATGCTCCAAGCTGCTCAAGGCTCCGAAAACTTCCAAATGGAACTTCAAAATCAATTCACCGCGTTGGAAACCGTAAGCAGCATTGATGAGAAAACCGACACGCTGGTCAAAATACTGCAAAACACATCCCGCAAGTGTTTTCCGCCACAGAGAAGAGACAACGCACCAAAACTCTCTGCTGAGACACTCGAGCTCATGAGAAAACGACGAGAACTACCATCGTTTTTGTCAGATAAGGCCTTAAATCGAACAATAAAAACGCTGACGCGACGCGATCTCCGACGCTCCAATACCCTTGCCATCAAGGCTGCGATTGAGCAAAATCGGGGATCGAAAGTGTTCGCTCGCAAGTTTGGGAGGCCGCATCTGACAAAACTTAAAACTGAAAATGGTAGGGTCGTTACCTCTAGGCCTGAGATTGTCGGAGAAGTAGAGAGGTTTTATGGGCAGTTGTTCTCTTCAAGATCGGATAAACCCGTGGGAATCAGTATTGATGACCAGCGCGCCCCTCTTACGCGCCATTACTCCGAGGAGCTCCCGGTCGTTGACCAAAGCGAGATTAGGGCGGCTCTAGAACAGCTTAAAAACAACAAAGCTCCGGAAGATGACGGAATCACAATAGAGTTACTTAAGGCAGCCGGGACTCGGTCCTGAAAGAGCTAGCAAGCCTCTTTAATTCCGTCATCCAACATGGCAAGACCCCGGAAACGTGGAGCGGGAGTGAGGTGGTACTGTTTTTCAAGAAAGGTGATAAAACCCTCTTGAAAAACTACAGACCAATCTCCCTCCTGAGTCACGTGTATAAGCTGTTCTTAAGAGTCGTGAATGATGAATTGACGAGTTCAAGCCAGAGCAAGCCGGCTTTTGATCAGGCTACAGCACCGTGGACCGCATCCATACTGTTCGGCAGATTGTGCAGAAGACCGAAGAGTACAATCAGCCGCTGTGTATGGCATTTGTGGACTACGAGAAAGCCTTCGACTCCATCGAAACCTGGGCAGCGCTCGACTCATTGCAGAGATGTCATATCGATTGGAGATATATCCAGTTACTGAGATGTCTGTACAACGCCGCTACAATGACTGTCCACATCCAGAACTGTAAGACGAAGGCGATCCAACTGCGCAGAGGGGTGAGACAGGGGGATGTAACATCCCCGAAACTGTTCACCAACGCGTTGGAAGACGTTTTCAAGACGCTGGATTGGACTGGGTATGGAGTCAATGTAAACGGCGAGTACATTTCACAACGGTATAATTTCATAATACAAAATCATTGAGCGGATAATGTACTTAAGTTTTTTTTGTGAAACGAATAAAGAAATATGAAAAATAATAATGTTACAAATTGAAAATACATATGAAGAAAACTAACACGAACAGTTCACGAAGATTATCGTGAACTGTAGAAGTGATGTATTAATCAAATGATAAAAAAGATAGGTGATAAAAGTTAAATGCGTTTTGTTACGTGGCGATTGAAAACCAGCGTTAAGATAGCATCCTCAATATTGGTATCGATATTCGATTTGTTGCAACACATTATATATGAAATATTAACCATCCATTAGATCTCCAATACACCATCGACCTTGGGACCTTAGATGTTCTTTCCCTTATGCGTGTAGTTACACTGCCTAACCACCTTTCAAACCGGAACACAACAATACTTAATATTGCTGCTTGGCGGCATATGTGATGAGTAAGTGCTAAATACGCAGATAGACTTGTACAATACCAGATAGCCCTTCCAAGTAGAACAGTATGTATAACAGTTACCGTAACAGCCTGTGAATGTCCCACTGCTGGGCTAAAGACCTCCTCTCCTCTTTTTGAGGAGAAGGTTTGGAGCTTATTCCACCACGCTGCTTCAATGCGGGTTGGTGGAATACACATGTGGCAGAATTTCAGTGAAATTAGACACATTCAGGTTTCCTCACGATGTTTTCCTTCACCGTAAAGCACGAGATGAATTATAATCACAAATTAAGCACATGAAAATTCAGTGGTGCTTGCCCGGGTTTGAACCCACGATCATCGGTTAAGATTCACGCGTTCTTACCACTGGGCCATCTCGGCTCAGATAAAACAGTCATAATTATTATAATAATTATAAATGCATTGAATATTCTTTTCTTATATATTTCATTTCAATTCATTATATTAGGTCCGTACATATGAAATTAGCGTTTTGTCGTACTGACCACTTTGATATGAAATATCTCCTCTTTGGTTAAGAATCCCAAATTTATAAATTCATTTAGCTGGTACATTTGAGTTTTAAAAACAGTCATTAATTTGTTTTTTTCCTCATTATTTTTTTCTTTGGCGTCGCTTATTACCGCACAATGGAACATGAAATATCGGTATATTTAGGAGTACGAGTTCTACCGTGACACCAGTACTTCAGAAACAGCTCGAAGGATTAATGATATGTACGGCGCTGATGTCGCAAAATAAAGCACGGTACGTTTTTGGTTTCAACGTTTTCGTTCTGGAAATTTCGATCTTCAGAACCAACCCCGTGGACGGCCGGAGACCAAAGTGGAAAATGAAGAATTAATAAAACTGTATTTATCTACTTGAAGCAAATCGGGAAACAAACTTAAACGATGGGTACCTCATGAATTGAGTGAATCGAATTTGCAAACACGCGTCGACTGCTGTGTTACTTTGCTCAACCGACACAATAATGAAGGGATTTTAAATCGAATGATTACTTGTGATGAAAAGTTATATTATAATGTACGATAATCAAAAGCGCTCGTCGCAATGGCTGAACCCTGGAGACCCAGCCAAATCCTGCCCTAAACGAAAATTGACTCAGAAAAAGTTCAAGTAACTTTTTTTTGAGTGTTTGGTGGACTAGCGCCAGAGTCGTTCACTAAAGCTTTCTAAATCTGGCCAAACGATTACGGCAGATATCTATTGTCAGCAACTGCAAACCATGAAGCAAGAACTAGCTGCTAAACAACCGAGATCAGCCAATCGCTCTAGGCCACTGCTGCTTTACGACAACGCAAGACCACACACTGCACAACAAACAACCAATAATCATCTAACGAGCTACAATTTGAATGTCTGCGATATCTACCACACTCCCGGGATCTTGCTCCAACAGATTACCATTTTTTCCGGAATTTGGACAACTTCTTAAAAGGAAAAAAAATCAACTCCGATGCGGCAGTCCAAATCGCCTTCAAAGAGACTATTGATTCTCGCCCCCATGGTTTTTTTTAGTAAAGGGATTAATGAACTACCTATGATATGGCAAAAGTGCATAGATAACAACGTTCACACAAACAAAATCTCAGGATATCATATTGTGGTTTCAAATCCAATCACCATTGAATTTTAATATACTTAATATGTGTTTATACTATATCGTGTGCTCGGCAAAGATGGAAAACATCATGAGAAAACCTGTATGAGTCGAATGTCTTTGACATTCGACCACCTGTATATCCAGAACCCCGTATTGGAGGACCGTGGTGGAACAAGCTCCAAACCTTCGCCTCAAAGTGACCACATTGCATACCTGACCCCACCCCCACTCTCATACAGTCAAGTGTTTTTCGATTTTAACTTCTATTTGATAATAAACATATATTATATACACGATACAAAAGCCGAGATGGCCAACTGGTACGAACGCGTGAATCTTAACCGATGATAGTGGGTTCAATCTGCATGTGTATTCTACCAACCCGCATTGGAGCAGCGTGGTGGAATAAGCTCCAAACCTTCTTCTCAAAAAAGGGAGAGGAGGCCTTAGCCCAACAGTGGGAAATTCACAGGCTTTTACGGTTTATACACCATGCCTTATTTTCCACGCTCTTGACTTTACTAAGGTCGAAACAAATGAAAATAATTTAAAAATCTTTTTTGCTTTTCTGTGATATCGGACCGTAATAAAAAAAAAGAAAATTGCTTCCAAGTCCAGAAGTTAAGTAAACTTAAGTAAAGGGAGCGAGAGTCAGAGACTAATGACCTAATCCTGGTGACCATAAAACCTAAGTTAGAACGGTCGGTCTCTGAAAAAACAACGAGTAATTTACTTACTAGCAATAATTTGCACGAGATGAAATATCGTGATCATTATTTACGAATGTTGTAACCTAAAACTGAATATATTAATTATTTTAACACTGTATTTAGAATTTGCGGTTAATATATATATATTTTTTTAATTTATTTAAGGATAAGATAATTTAATTTAATTAACATACATTTAATTTAGCGAAAAATAATGTTGAGTTTCTTGCCGGTTCTTTTTGGTAGAATTGCCATTCCAAAACGGTGTAATTATCTTTCTTAATACGAAAGCGAAAACTACCCCATGGAAAATAAGAGTTAAAGAATTAAGAATGTATGTATATTACTGTAAAGGTGAATTGAAAAATATATCATAATATAAAATATAACTAGAAATGTAACAAAGGGTAACCAAGAACTATTAATTATTTTGAGAAAGGACAATTTTATTCTTTATAGTACTTACCTTAAATATACAATGAACTTGACTATGGAGCGTATCCTCAATAAATTAATGTACTTTTCAAGGCCCTTGTAATTAAATTGAAATTTATGTAGTAGTAACATATGTAATATATTATATTTTTTTGTCATTTAGTTTTAATCTAATATACATATGAAAGAATAACTGACTGACTGACATAATAACGCACAATCTTAACTACTAGGGCTTGCACCTTGACATATTGCATACGGGTTTCTGTTACATAGTAGGTTAGTACTAAGGAAAGATTTTTAAAAATATAACCCTTAATGTAATGATAGATGGAAGCTTGTATAAAAATCCTTCATTATTGAAGAAAGAGCTATGAAAATTGGTACTTAGCAATTCTGAATTATGACGCGAACAAAAACCGCGGGTAAAGGTATTATATACATATATAGTGATGCAGGCATTTTAAAAATAGATGAGCAGTCCGTTGCCTGATGAATTAAAAAAATAGTTTGTCGAGATGGTATTTTCTAAAAAAAATTCACTAAACACACACACACACACACACACACAAAATTTTGATACATGTAATACTGAAAACTAAGGTAGGGTTTTTTTTCGATTTGACTAGGAATAATATCAAAGAAAAGATTTCCAAGACGAAATGTCTCGGAATAAATTCTCGTCTCATTCGTCAGCGTCTTCCTTTATTATCTTCCTACATGAAGACCAAAAGGTAGATTATGGATTCAATTACATGAAATGTCTGCGGTTTGACAGAAAGTCAGGAATGAAATTAAAATCGATAAATTGAACTCGATAGAAGATGGTTTGTAGAATCAGACTAATACTATAAATGCAAAAGTTAAGTGTCAGTTACAGTTTCCAAACACTTGTGTCCGTGCCAGTTATCGTTTTTTTTTCGTTCCGATTTTGCGAATTTGAATTTAAATACATTATTCTTATATATGTACGATTTATTTAATATTGCACCTCTTTCTCACCTCGTTTTTTTTTTTTATTTACAGCTGTAAACCCAGCGACTTGTATAAATTTGTTACCTCTAAATCTAATCTAAATCACTAAACCGATCTTTGTGATTTTTGGATAAGAACATATATAAGCAAATATATTTTCAGGTGAAGTCAAACTGAACAGCTAGTGCTAAATTCCTTATCGTTTATTGAAAGTCTGGAAAGAGACAGTTTTCTTTTTATCTAGCCTTTTTTATCATTATTGGCACGATTTTATCATTACGAAATCACGATCGAAGCTTCTAGAATATTTATATTAAAACAGGGAAAGTTGAAATGATTATGAGAGAACTTATGTGGTTACGTTCAAGTTTGTACAGTTTTATTTTCCGGTATAAGAGAAGTAATGCTGTTTCGTGTAATCAGAGACTTAGTTATCTTAATCACTTATATTAATATACCGCTGCCTCGTTGGTCTCGTGTCTAGATATGAGGCCGCTAGCCTGAAGGTTCTGGTTATTGGGTTTCCTGAAGTTATTGGGTTTTTCTGTCAAAAAATTCTCAGTAACAGCCCGGGGTCTGGAAGTTGGAAGAGTGTACACTCCAGTGCTTCGGATAGCACGTAAAGCCGTTAGTCCTGCGCCAGAACTCCGTTCATGTCGGATTGCCGTCCCATCGGATTATGAGAGCTAGGGAATAGAGAGTGCACCTGTGTGCGCACACACTTGTACACTATAATTTGTGCTGTGCAGTTGGCTAATCTCTCTTGAAATTAGCCACCGTCACCGAAACTGGTCTGGAGGATCTTAATATATGTGATTGTAAATATCATATTATATCTTGGTTATATCTTGTAAAATATTCCGTCAGTAGACCAAAATGATAACCAAGGTATTTCATAACCAAGAATAGTTAAGGTTTGATAATTTCATGATTTGCCATTTATTGTATAGTATTTTCAGTACAAAAAACATAAAACGTCATTGCAATTTGTTAGTAAAATGCTATAAAGACAATCGTATTATGCATATATGTACCTATTGAGTTGAAACTGCAGTAATATGAATGTGTGTTTTTACTACGAGATAAAATTGCTTAATTACCTTCTATATAAATCCTTGACACGTAATATCATCAAATGTATACTGACAGTATATGCCCGTACTATGTAAATATAAAAAAAATTAAATTTTAAATCAATACAATCTGCATTCAATTATTACACAAATATTATTATTACAAAAGATAACTATATGAATTTGATTAAGGCCCTTTTTTAAATCAAATTACCTTCTTAAAATAAAGTTAATACTTTAATATGTTAACTTAAAACATCTACTTATTAGTTGTTCCTAAATATACAATTATTACCTATTACAAATTTTATATTTAAAATCTTCTGCGTATCATTTTAATCTCATTGAATAAATGAACCTGGGTTATATACATGTTAAAGCTGTTGATACGTTTGCAATAAAACAATGCCGATGTAATAACATTTATAGTATTAAACTTCAATGGATAAACTACACATCTCAACTCAATTAGGTTCGTTATAACCTGACCAAGTTCCCAATGGACTTGTAACCATACTGGCCTCGATAACGGACTGACTTCTATATTGCACTCCCCTCTACACTTTATTGGAGCTATAAATTGCAGATGTAGTGATAATATTGAGAACATAACGTTCAATAGCTGTACGGTGTATGCTTATGAATGTGACATTACATGATATGACATAACGCATATTACAAAGATATGCTTTATTGGGAACCTTTTCTTTTTGTTATAATCTGTTATTTGCCTTTATAAGTACCTTTCTTTAAATTACTAGCTGTCCGCCCCGACTTCGATTGGTTAAAATAAGAATTTAATCCGGTGTATTTTTTAATCAATAAAGTATAATCATTCTTCAATCGATCTATTCACTCATACAGTAAAGTGGTGGGGGCCTATAATAATATATATGCATAAAGCACCACAGTGCGTATTTTTTATGCGTTTATTTATTTTCTTAGGTTATAGTTTTCTTAGGTTGTGTCTACGACTTCTATGTGTGAGTGGTGGCTTATCGTACATTCGTCGATATTATGAGACTGACCTTTTGAAAAAGGTGACCCGTTATTCGTTTTCTTTTTAATATTGGTAAATGGTCACCACCACCCATAGACATTGTCACTATGAAAAATATTAACCATCTCTTATATCGCCTATGCACCACCAACCTTGAGACCAAAATTGTCCCTTGTGCCTGTAGTTACACTGACTTCTTCTTTTGACAACAATACTAAATACTGCTGTATGGCGGTAGAATATGTGATAAACAAAGTACATACGGATGGAACATACGAAATCTTTGCGCTGGCTATTTCGCTATCGCATCGTTGGCCAATACCATAATATAAATTTTAGACACGATATAAGTCCTGTGTAAATTAAAACGATAAAAAAAAAACGTGCCATTGAGGAACCCGAAGGGACTCGGGGAGGAACGAAGTTCTTTGCGATATTTTCGCATGTGCGAATAGACTTCAGGACCAGATTTGAGACTGGATCCGTGCCGATGAGCAAGCCGGTCAATGGTTCTGTGGTGTGACAATTTCTGGTAGTTGCACTTTTTCTGATGTGCAACACATCCCGGCTGACTCATGTTTGAATTTGAGCGCATGACAATGGAGACATTCTTTAACCATAGCACCAAACAGCACTTTCGGATAAGTATTAATATTCAATATCTGGCTCGTAATCGAATGGGAGACAAAGGAACAAAGCGGATGTAAATTCTCGATGTATGTGTTTACTATGAACCGGCGCGCTTGTCTCCGTTCCAATTGTCATTCTTGATTTCGTTCAAATAAGCTCGTGCCTCTTGTGATTGAGATGCACGCAATTTCGACATGCTGACACGCACATTGTATTTGTTCATCTGTTCCTTGTGTTCTATTATTTCTCATGTTTATTGCTTTATTCGTCCGATAGCCCAAATAGGCAGCTTTGCCTCTTGCTGGCATTGTTCACTGTAACACACACTCACATACAAATAGAGGAAATTGTTGTTTTTACTGATGTAAAACGGTATAAAGATAATGTATTTGTATTTTTATGTTCTTTTAGTATTACAATCATAAAACACGTATATATTTCTTACTAGCTGGTGCCCGCGACTTCGTCTACGAAGGATTAGTATTTGGAGTAGCTTATATTAGCGTGGCGTAGAAAAGAACTAACATTATGACATAAATATTTTTTGAGTCGCATTTGAAAAATATAACTGCTTGACAATATTTTAACATAAGAAAATTGGCAATATAATAAATATACGGTAATTAGGCACTGCAGAACCCTGATCATAGGCCTATAGTTATCTAGCTACTGCAGTATGCTCTTATAAACTATATTTAACGATTTTTTTCCTTCAGCATAAACATGCAGATTTTTTGCTTTGGAAAAACGTGAGCAAGCCACATAGAGCTGACCGTGAGAAAAACATGGCGTGCCTAAATGTATGCCTGCTACCTTTAAGGTTTGCTCCTGCGATTTGTTGATCTTCATTGAAAATGCGACTTTTAACGGGAACTGCAGGCGTTTAAAATTGAATGGCAAGTTATTGGGTATGATTGGGATGCGCGGTATAAGAACATTGTCTCCCTTGGCTTCTCCAGTTAAAATTGTGGCCTTCACAATGTGCCTTCCTAGTTCGGTAACTCGCATTGATATACATCACGTTATTTACAATATTATAAATCAACCAAAAAAGGACCAATTACTAACCTACCTACAACCTCTGTAATTTACAAAAAAAAAGAAGGAATTCGGTATAATGAACAGGTAAGTAACCTATATCTATTAATTTAAATAAAAATGAAGTATCTTATTTAAGTGTAACTCCTAACCAAAAAAAAAACTGCCAATACCTAATCTTGGGCCTATATTACTTGAAGTACAATCCGTTTTAAAAAAATCGCTATAACCATGAAAATTCGCAAAACGGAGACAACAGTCAACGATGTCTGCCCTCACGCTTCTCCCCGCGTTCGGGTCGCGCACTCAGCGATGAGCGCCTTCTTCCCCCACACAAGTGCGTCGCACCGCCCGCCACCGCCGCCGGAGGCGAACCGCGCCGTACCGCTCGCTACACCGCACCCGTAGTATCGCGCATTTAAACTAAATGATGTCTATCATACATTACATAATTATGTGTAACTAACGTTTATGGCAGCGCACGCCAGAATAGCTCGCAGAAAGGTAGGTTTTTTCCTAGTTACTTGACATTTAATGTCATATTTTGGACAGCTCACACAATATCTTTATAAATTGTAGCCTATGTGTTATTCTGATGTATAAGCTATATTATTGGAAAGTTTAATTGAAATCCATTCAGTAGTTTTTGCGTGAAAGAGTAACAAACATCCATCCACACATACAAACTTTCACGTTTATAATAGTAGTAGGATAAATTAAAAACAATCGTACAAAATTTAGCACGCACTGCGTTGTTATACATAACAAATGCAGAATGAAATGTCAAAATAACTTGCCCGAATTGGTGTGGATGATGTTCGATGAGGTGGACTGAACGCCATTCAACATTATGAATAATTTAGTTCTGTTTGAATTACGAACGACGGTTAAATTACTTGGATAATTACAAAACTTAAATCGCAATAGAAAAAATGGGAGGATTGTGGTAGGGAGATGAAAATTTGGTGCTATATGTATTTTTTGATGTTAAATCAAAATAAAATACAAAATATTTTTTTGTCAAAAAATTGAAAAAAAAAAAATTTGTATAAGGACACAATAATCACCAAACGGATGAAATATATTTTACGACCGATTCTCATACCTACCAAATATACCAATAAAATATATAAAATCATAAATCGCGCCGTTTCGTAGGAGTTCGACCACCAAAACCCCGTGGCACGAGATTTTTATATATTAGAAAGCTATACATTACAAAAAATAGTACAAGAAATGCTTAGAAATAAAAGATGTGTTAGTACAGACAACCCAATGAAACGGAGGAGTTTTAAAACAAGAATCGTTTATATGATGCATTAATATCTGTATAAAAATATGTGCAAACTACTGAATTTATCTCATGATCGAGGATATTGGTGAAACGTCACGAGGAAACCTATATGTACTGGAGTAACAATTGCCACACATGTATCCAACTATTTGAAATCTAGCAATGTGTTGAAATAAGCTGCAAATTTTCTCCTCGACAAAATAAGAGCTGGCTGTTACATTATTTATTTAACCCTTTTTACATTATTTATTTAACACTTTTTGCACAACATATACATAAAATGAGAGAAGTAGGAAACAATCAAAGAAAAAGAAAATAAAAAATGGTGCGCAAAGGCGGTCTTATCGCTTATAGCGCTCTCTAACAGACAACCTTTGGTGAAAGAATTTTGTAAGAGAACAGGTGAGTGCATTTACATATAAAAAGAAGATACTAAATATTTAATAAACTACACATATCTACATCCCACTAACCAAAATAATAGTACATACATACATACACATACATACAAATATATATAACATAATATATATATATAGTATGTGGTTTATAATTTATCTATATATAATTTTATACTCTATAATTATATATAATATGTATATGCTATATAATAATTATATATATATATATATATATATAATATATAGATAAATTATAAACCACATACTATTTCATACATACATACATACCTTACTTGGAAATGGACAAATAATAGCTTTTCAAGCGGTATTTAAAAATACTCAATGAATTCGACTGCCGAATATCTGTAGGTAGTGCATTCCAAAGTTTAATGATTTTTGCAGTAAAAGAGTTACTGTAGGTTTGTGTCCGGCTGCAGGGGGTAACTAGTTTATTATCATCCGAAGAACGCAGGTTGTGTGCGCTATCGCAACCAAGAAATTTAAAGCGTGCTTTAAGGTAAGATTTTTTTTTTTTTTTTTTAATAGAATAGGAAGGTGGACGAGCATATGGGCCACCTGATGGTAAGTGGTCACCAACGCTCTTAGACATTGGCATTGTAAGAAATGTCAACCATCGCTTACATATCCAATGCGCCACCAACCTTGGGAACTAAGATTTTATGTCCCTTGTGCCTGTAATTACACTGGCTCACTCACCCTTCAAACCGGAACACAACAATATCAAGTATTGCTGTTTTGCGGTAGAATATCTGATGAGTGGGTGGTACCTACCCAGACGAGCTTGCACAAAGCCCTACCACCAGTTGTGATCAAAGATGGTGTGTGATCGATATAAAGAATAGAGTAGAGAAGAGATAAGGCGTGTAGATTTCTTCGTAGTCTGATTGGCAGCCACTTTAACTGAGACCGATACTCAGAGACATGATCAAACTTTCGCAGACCAAAAATAAATCTTATGGCTATATTTTGCAGCCATTCTAATTTATTTAGGTCTTCAGTTAAATCCATGCAGCAGACATCAGCATAGTCCAGTATTGGTAAGAGGAACGTATTAGCTAAGCTGATCTTTGCCTTGATAGGCAATAGGTTTTTCCATCGCCTTAAAAAACCAATGATAGCGAAAATCTTACGACTCATTTCAGCAATTTGAGGTACCCAGGAAAAGGAAACATCAAGAAGTAGTCCAAGATTTCTAACAGTCTCTTGCATGTGTAATATTTGGCCCTCAAATAAGATTGGAGGTAGATGTTTATCTTGGACCCTCGTCAGACTGCCAAATACAGCCATTTGCGACTTGCTAGGGTTCACTTTGAGACCGTAAGATTCAAGGTTGAAGCCAAATCATGATTCAAGGTTGAAGCTGCCTCATCGATACTGTCTAAAGGAGCGGTAACGTAAATTTGTAGATCATTAGCATACAGATGATAAGAGGAGGAAATAAGTAAAGAGAGAATATTAATGAATATAGAAAAGAGAAGAGGAGAGAGCACACCACCTTGCGGGACACCGGAAGGAATATCTAGATAGGATGGATATTTATTATTAGCCTTAATGCATTGCTGTCGGTTAAACAGATAAGAGCGGAACTATTCAATGACAGTAGAATCTATGTTTAGCGATCTTAGGATTGCCAAGCATATGTCATAGTCGATGTTATTAAAGGTATTTGAAAAGTCAAGGAGAGTTAGTACAGTCACGGATTTGTTATCAATACCCTGGCGAATGTTGTCACATACCTTAACAAGAGCTGTAACTGTACTATGGCCTAATCTAAACCCAGATTGAAAAGGGCACAGGATTTTATTAATAGTGTATATTGGTTTAGTTGAGAGTGAACAACACGCTCTAATACCTTTGAAATAAATGGAAGAACAGAAATAGGTCTAAAATGAGAAGGAAGCAAAGGTTTGGAAATAGGAATCACGAGAGCTTTACGCCATACAGAAGGGAAGGCACCATGTAATAAAGAATAGTTAAATATATGGCATAAAGTAGGCAGTATACTGTTAAGAAGTATAAGTTTTCGACTAATTCCGTCACAACCGATTGCATCATATTTAATGCATAGGATGTGTTTTTTTAATTCTCCCATGGTAACAGGACTGAATTGGAAAGGAGGATAGCTAGGGATTGGCAATGAATGGAGATAGTTGAGTGTGATGGATTTGTACTGATTGTTTACAGAGGATAACCGTGGAGTACCGGCTAACCGTGGAGTACCGGCTTAGAATAGTACTCCCCCAATCTCATCCCGTGGGTGTCGTAAGAGGCGACTGAGGGACGGGGAAAAGGGGGGATGGGCAGCAGCGTCCCCCCTCCCATAAACATCTTACCCCCTACTGCGCTCGCCAAACACGCCTGCCCAGCGCGGCGAGTATGGGCAAACCCCTCCCTTAATGGCAGATGCGCCCAAAAAAAGGCCCCCAGTTACCGGCAAGCCCGCTAGGCCCGACCAAGGTAGCGGTCGCGGTATCGGCAGGGCAGGGGGTGCTAAGAATCACCGGTTCACGGCAGGCTACCGTATAAAACGACTGAAAATGGCAACGTATAATGGACGCTCGATGAGGCTGGACCATCACCTCGCCGAATTAGAAGTAGAGTTAAGTCATATAAACTGGCATATACTGGGGTTATCTGAAGTCCGAAGACAGGGGGAGGACACGATAACTCTAGAGTCCGGTAACTTACTCTACTTCCGCGAAGGTGATAACCTCTCCCAGGGTGGTGTCGGTTTTCTAGTCAAAAAGGATCTCATTAGCAGCATTGTGGAAATCAGTAGTGTGTCGAACCGGGTAGCGTACCTTGTCCTAAAACTTTCCGACAGGTACTCCCTGAAGGTTGTACAGGTATATGCGCCAACTTCGACATACTCTGATGATGTGGTCGAAGCGATGTACGAGGACATCGCAAAGGCCCTCAACGATACCTCGAGGGCCCACTACAATGTTGTTATGGGAGACTTTAATGCTAAAGTGGGAGTACAAGATAGCGGTGAATCGAAAGTCGGACCTTACGGCTTGGGCTGCAGAAATCACAGGGGGCAAATGCTGGTAAACTTTCTCGAAGCGCAGGGGCTTTTTTTGATGAATTCTTTCTTTCAAAAGAAGCCTCAGAGGAGGTGGACCTGGCGAAGCCCCGATAACGTGACAAGGAACGAGATAGACTTTATCATCTCGAATAAAAGGCACATATTTAGAGATGTTTCAGTGATCAACAGGTTTAATACCGGAAGTGATCACCGCTTGGTTCGAGGCACTCTAAATATCAACTTAAAAACCGAAAGATCGAGAATGATGAGGTCTACTCTCCGACCTACCATGCTCCAAGCTGCTCAAGGCTCCGAAAATTTCCAAATGGAACTTCAAAATCAATTCACCGCGTTGGAAACCATAAGCAGCATTGATGAGAGAACCGACACGCTGGTCAAAATACTGCAAAACACATCCCGCAAGTGTTTTCCGCCACAGAGAAGAGACAACGCACCAAAACTCTCTGCTGAGACACTCGAGCTCATGAGAAAACGACGAGAACTACCATCGTTTTTGTCAGATAAGGCCTTAAACCGAACAATAAAAACGCTGACGCGACGCGATCTCCGACGCTCCAATACCCGTGCCATCAAGGCTGCGATTGAGCAAAATCGGGGATCGAAAGTGTTCGCTCGCAAGTTTGGGAGGCCGCGTCTGACAAAACTTAAAACTGAAAATGGTGGGGTCGTTACCTCTAGGCCTGAGGTTATCGGAGAAGTAGAGAGGTTTTATGGGCAGTTGTTCTCTTCAAGATCGGATAAACCCGTGGGAATCAGTATTGATGACCAGCGCGCCCCTCTTATGCGCCATTACTCCGAGGAGCTCCCGGTCGTTGACCAAGGAGAGATTAGGGCGGCTCTAGAACAGCTTAAAAACAACAAAGCTCCGGGAGATGACGGAATCACAACAGAGTTGCTTAAGGCAGCCGGGACTCCGGTCCTGAAAGAGCTAGCAAGCCTCTTTAATTCCGTCATCCAACATGGCAAGACCCCGGAAACGTGGAGCGGGAGTGAGGTGGTACTGTTTTTCAAGAAAGGTGATAAAACCCTCTTGAAAAACTACAGACCAATCTTCCTCCTGAGTCACGTGTATAAGCTGTTCTCAAGAGTCGTCACGAACCGTCTCGCCAGACGACTTGACGAGTTCCAGCCCCCAGAGCAAGCCGGCTTTCGATCAGGCTACAGCACCGTGGACCACATCCATACTGTTCGGCAGATTGTGCAGAAGACCGAAGAGTACAATCAGCCGCTGTGTATGGCATTTGTGGACTACGAGAAAGCCTTCGACTCCATCGAAACCTGGGCAGTGCTCAACTCATTGCAGAGATGTCATATCGATTGGAGATATATCGAGGTACTGAGATGTCTGTAAAACGCCGCTACAATGACTGTCCACATCCAGGACTGTAAGACGAAGGCGATCCAACTGCGCAGAGGGGTGAGACAGGGGGATGTAATATCCCCGAAACTGTTCACCAACGCGTTGGAAGACGTTTTCAAAACGCTGGATTGGACTAGGTATGGAGTCAATGTAAACGGCGAGTACATTTCACACCTTCGATTTGCCGACGATATCGTCATCATAGCAGAGTCGCTGGAACAACTCACTGAAATGCTGCGTAGCCTAGGCGAGTCTTCCCGGTGTGTCAGTCTCGGTATGAACTTGGACAAGACCAAGGTCATGTTCAATAGGCATGTCGTGCCGGGACCGATATACGTCGAGGGGAAACCTCTCGAAGTTGTTAGTGAATATACCTACCTAGGACAGATAATACAAGTCGGTAGGAACAACTTCGAGAAGGAAGCCGATCGAAGAATTCGCTTGGGATGGGCAGCATTTGGCAACCTTTGTCAAGTCCTCAAGTCGTCTATACCACAATGTTTGAAGACGAAAGTCTTCAAACAATGCGTCTTACCTGCCATGACATACGGTGCCGAAACGTGGACACTAACTGCGGGACTAGTCCACAAATTCAAAGTCGCTCAGCGTGCTATGGAGCGAGCTATGCTCGGAGTATCTTTGAAGGATAAGATCAGAAATGAGATTATCCGGAAAAGAACCGGAGTCACCGACATAGCTTGCAAAATTAGCAGGCTGAAGTGGCAGTGGGCTGGTCACGTATGTCGTAGGACCGATGGCCGTTGGAGTAGACGAGTCCTAGAGTGGAGACCGCGAATCGGCAAGCGCAGCGTAGGGCGCCCTCCAGCCAGGTGGACCGACGACCTTAAGAAGGTGGCGGGCACCAACTGGATGCGGAAGGTGGAGGACAGGGAGCTTTGGCGCACCTTGGGAGAGGCCTATGTTCAGCAGTGGACAACGATTGGCTGTTGATTGTTTACAGAGGAAGAGGAAATAAAGTGTTTATTATGTGTTTAAGATTATCGAGATTGAAATTGGCAGGAAACGTTTCCCGCTGACGCCCTATCCCCAATGTTCTCAAAAACTACCATATCCTAGATGTTCCGCTTTTTTCGATAGCATTAGTAATAAACTTACGCTGAGCATCACGACAAAGCATACTGCAACGATTTTGCAGGTGCTTATATTTTAAAAGATTATCGTTCGTCGCATTTCTTTTATATCTAGCTTTCGCAGCATTACGCTTTGCCATGAGTGCTTTAATGTCCTGAGTTAGCCAAGGAGCCGGTAGGTGCTTAAGCTTGATAGGTCTTAAAGGGGCATGTACATCCAATAGATCATTTAATAGGGAATTAAATATACTCATTTTATCGTCTTCTGAGCTGGCATTATATATTGCGGTCCAGTTGATATTGTTTAGATCAGCCATAAAATTGGGAGTATTAAAATTCTGCTAATTTCGCCGCATGACTATGGTGGGCTTAGCCCGCGGAGGCCGTATCCTATAGGATAAATAAATTAAGTCATGGTAAGAAAAGGCTTCAGCGGGAAGCTGACCATGTGCATCAACATGACTAGGCGAGGAAACAACCATTAAGTCCAACAGCGATGGCAAACAATTTGGAAAAAAATGAGTTGCGTTCGTATGAAGTACGTTAAGGTTACAGCTATTAATTATATTTTTAAATCGTTTGGCGCGTTGATCATCTTTAATTAAACAAGTATTAAAATCTCCCATAATGATTGTGTGATCAACAGACGCACTAAATTGTTCCAACAAATTTTCAAAATTATCAAAATAATTAATAGTAAGGGACGGACTATAAAAAACACCGAGATGTTGAGATGGCCGAATAAGACTTCCATAAAAATATGTTCAGATGACTCACAGTATTGTGTAGGAGATTTATTTAAAATAGTAAAGGGGATATGACTACGGAGACATTTTGCCACTCCACCACCATCTTTACCGGTACGATCATTCCGGATCAGATGAAAGCCAGGCAAACAGTAAGAAGTTGAAGGTAAGCAGGGTTTCAGAAAAGATTCGAATACTAGGACGGCATGAATATGTTTACTATCGAAGGAAGACAGAAAATCGGGTTAATGAGATGGTATACTATGTGCATTTATATGCACTACATTAAAATTTCTAGTGAAACCGGAGAAAGTTGAATCTAAAAGAAAAATTAGAGGAAGAGAAGCACTATGAAAACTATCATCACTAGAGAGCACTGCGTCACTAAGATACTCACTATTGTCATTCGAGTCACTTTTGAAATCATGCTTGTTATATTAACAACCAATATATATATATATATATATATATATATATATATATATAAGTTCTGACCAAGGCATATTCTCTAACCCGCCAGCAGTATGTGAGATAGCATTTTAAAATTAATATTGATAATACCAATCATAATAAACAATAGGAGTGGACACAATTTTAAAGATTTAAGTGACACGGTAAAGAAAACAATAAAAAAAAAAACTAAAAAAAGCATACATCAGTATTATGAATAATTACACAAAAAGTATCCATAGACTATAGAACTATTATAACAAGCTATTAAACTATCCCAAAAAAACAAGAAACATTTAAATAATAAAAGGAATATTAAAAAAAAGACGTACTAATTAAAGTAATACAAAAATAAGTGTAAGATATTAAATTACTATAGTTATTGTACTAAAAAAAAACTACGGCCAAAATGCAAGAGTCCAAAGCCAATCAACTACAATTAGCATGTAAACTTGTCAAACGTCTAATTGTTCACATTGTACCGACATGTCCATAAATTATAAATAATGAAAGTAAAAATAGAACAATATAGTATCTAACATAAATACAAAATAGAAATCGAAGCTGAACACTAATGTTCTAAAGTATACGATATTAATTTACTTATATATTAAACATATTAATATATATAATATTAAATATATTTAATAATGCTACAGTACGTCTAACAAAACAGGGCTTACTTATTGACAGTTCTCTTGCTTCGAATAGCCTGTGTGGAACTGGTAGATTTAGCATTTGATTCGACAGAACTGGTACTGGGAATAGCAGCAGGAATAGTAGCCAAAGGAATATCATTCTGTGTGCATTTGATTGAATTAAATTCAGCTGTTGTGACAATACGATGGCGCTTACCGTCTGACCCAGTAACAATAACGGCACCATCCTTCGTCCAGCATTTATATATTCCAAACTTCCGTCTCGCAGCCATAAACAGTTCATGTACTATGTATTTACTGGTGGTAGGGCTTTGTGCAAGCTCGTCTGGGTAGGTACCACCCACTCATCAGATATTCTACCGCAAAACAGCAATACTTGATATTGTTGTGTTCCGGTTTGAAGGGTGAGTGAGCCAGTGTAATTACAGGCACAAGGGACATAAAATCTTAGTTCCCAAGGTTGGTGGCGCATTGGATATGTAAGCGATGGTTGACATTTCTTACAATGCCAATGTCTAAGAGCGTTGGTGACCACTTACCATCAGGTGGCCCATATGCTCGTCCGCCTTCCTATTCTATAAAAAAAAAAAAAAAATGTCTCCTTAGTAAGGAATTCCGAAAGAGTTACACCCGTATATTTGAGAGATGTTTTCGAGTACCAGATTTTATTACGAAGCGACGCGTCATGAAATTTGACAAGAATAGCTCGAGGCTTATCTCGCGTGGATTGATCCAATCGCTGGCATCGGCTGAGCTTATCCATGGTAAGCTCAGGCAACTTGAGATGATCTGATAAAACCCTCGACACCACAGTTGGTACATTCTCCCTGACTTCTTCAGTAATTCCAATGCAAGAGGAGCATCTTCCTTCTACTTCGCATCTCCATTTGGTTATATTGCTTTGATAGGAGTTCAACTTGCTTCTGAAGGCTCTCCAACGCAGTTAAAACAAAGACTCTAAATGTATTAAACTGAGCCGCTATGTTGGTGGTTGGACTTGATGCTGGGATAGAACTCTGAAGAGTCTTTTGAAATTCAGCCATCCGTGAGTTGAAGTGTTCAGTCAGGTCTTGAATTGAGTGCTTGATGGACTCCATAGTGCAAATGTGAATGTATTATATATTCTTTCAATGTTTCTGTTTATGGGGGATTAAATCCGTGTTATGGAGATTTAGCTGGCAGGTAGGGAACACAATTAGCACATTTGTATTAGTATAATTATTGATCTTCCAATTTATTTAATTGAAATTAACAAGAGCTCTTATAAAACCGTGTTATCTTTTATTTGACACCTACCCGAAAAAAAAAGATACATAGAACTAATGTGACGAGATTAGATAAAATAGCCAGATGTCCTGTCCAAAAAGTCCTAATATTTACTCTTTGATTAATCTAAGTGATTAAGTTTTCTATCAAGTGCGTCATCTAAACTCAATATGTGTGTCATCAGTTTTAATGATTAATTCGATTCGGATTAATTTATTGAAAGAGATTAATTATTATTATCTGAGCAATTATTTACACCATGAGACGTATATGTAGGGGACATAGGGTCAAGAAAGGTATAATATACTAATTGACGAAATAAATACTATCATATATTTATTTATTTAATAGGAACACTAACAATATACATATTAAATGGTGGCATACATAACATCCAAAGAAATAAAAACCACCTTTTGATATGTATATCGATTACAAGTGTACACAACATTCACAAAGTATCGCGTTAACATGAAATAAAATAAAAAATAATAATTATTGACCTATGCTTTCTTCATTAACACAGTGTGAAAAAAAACAACAGGATCTCATCGCACTATTTTGAAAATAGACTCGCTGTCAAATAGTTAATCCATGAGCTTTTTTTTAAAAGTAATGAATCTGTCATAAAAGATGTCAATGCCATGTATAACTTTTGTCAATTCATTATGTCGAGCACATATGCGCACTATCGGAGCCAGCTTTCCAAGACGAATTTTCGTGATATAGGTTTGAAGGTTTAAGTAATTTTGATTTCGAGAAGCTTCTCACATAATTTCTTAAAGTTTACGAACTCTGCTATTAATTATAATTTGGACGTTAATTAATTGAAGCCTATGTCAAATGTTGTTTTAGAATTTTGTACTTGTCTTTTCTTAAAGAACTTTGTTATTGTAGCTATTTATTATATTTGTTAATTATATAGTAATTTTTTTTATGTATATATACATGTATGTACATAAATCAAAATTACTTCAACCCTTGATTATAGTATTAGTCATTAGTGTTGCGAGGTTATTAGTGTTTATAAATAACCATGTACAGTTTGAATATAACCTTAATTAGCCAAGCCGAGATGGCCCAGTGGTAAGAACGCGTGAATCTTAACCGATGATCGTGGGTTTAAACCCGGGCAAGCACCACTGAATTTTCATGTGCTTAATTTGTGATTATAATTCATCTCGTGCTTTACGGTGAAGGAAAACATCGTGAGGAAACCTGCATGTGTCTAATTTCACTGAAATTCTGCCACATGTGTATTCCACCAACCCGCATTGGAGCAGCGTGGTGGAAAAAGCTCCAAAACCTTCTCCTCAAAATGAGGAGAGGAGGCCTTTAGCCCAGCAGTGGGACATTCACAGGCTGTTTCGGTTTCGGTTCGGTTAATTAGCCAAGTCGTGCAGAAATTACCAATAAACTCACTAATGAGTACACGCACAAAAATGGGAGTCAATGTAGAATTACCCTATGCTTGTACTTTGAGATGAATATAATATAATGAATTATTTGATTAAAGAACAGTGACAATTAATAGCATATAGCTGTTCCATATAATATAAATACCGTTTTTATATATACAACCGTCAGTAATCTGAGTAACTAAACTCACATACAAAATGTATGAGCTTCGTATGCCATCAATAATAGACTACTAATAATGTACATAACTTATACCAATGGATATATTACAGAGGATGAGCATCGCAGTAATTAGTTGATTTCTTTCAATTTCGACACATTTTGCTCAATATTGCTCTTTTCCGTTATAATATTTATGAACTTTATTTGGTATTCCAGTTGGCCATTATTATTCGTATTAAGGTATAAAATTAACCGAGTTACAAACCAAGAATGGCTTAGTAGCTCAGGGATGGTTGGCGTGGTTGGTAGATACTTGCTTTTCACGAAGGTTCGATTCTCTTGGGGTGCATGTCAGTCACCTCCACGTGGTGCACCCTGGGCAACGGGGTCGACCAGCAATCAATTTTTCCGGATTGTTTGTCGATCGCGGCTGAGACTGACGCGGCGGAAGTGCCACGGGCCGCTCCTAGTACTTCTCTATTGCACAGAGTGGACCAACGAACGGCTTCGTGGCCAGTAGGAGGACTCCGGAGTCCTTTTGGGCCGCCGGAGAAAGGAGGAGGAGTTGGTCTCCGGAGTCCTTTTGGGCTGCCGGAGACAGGAGGAAGGAGTAGAGGAGGGAGATGCGGGTTCACCCAGTTTCGGTGTCGATGCTGGGTGGACAGACTTCGGTTACCGCCTTCTCAAACCATCCCTAAACCAACGTTTCCCCATCCAGGCGCCTGCCTGTGGTGGGACCGAGGGCCTTGTCTTCACCGGCCGGGCCAAGAGGAGACAACCTCAATAAATAACAACCGGTGGGTCGCTCACCCAAAGCGACAGCCGCAGGCGGGGTCGCGGTGGTGTTCTAACGCGTTCCCGTAACCCCGCCACCATACGGTGAGACGGAAGCGAGGAGGTTTTAGTGGGTAGTACGGTAGGTAGGACGGTGGCCTTCTGCCTCGTGAGTCCCACATATCTGTCCTGGTCGTGTCCGGGTGGGAGGCGTAAATGCATTTCCTCCTCGAAAAAAAAAAAAAAAGGTTCGATTCTCTTCCAGGACAGACATTTGTGTGCATGAACATATCTGTTTGTTCTGAGTCTGGGTGTAATTATCTATATAAATATATATTTACAAAAGAAAAGTCAGTTGTAAGTCAGTTGTCTGATCTCATAGTACAATCTGCTTAGTTGGGAATCAAAGGGCCGTGTGTGAGTAATGTCCCAGGATCTTATTATTATTAGTATTGAGGTCGGGTTACTTCGTAACTGTGACCGGTCATTACCTGCGTAAATCGGAAGGTGTCGTTTTCGTCTTATCCAGGCTTCGAAGGTTGGCAGGATCGCTCTAACGATGCGTTGATGCCTAACATAAGGCAAGACAACGGTCAAACGCGCCCGCGTTTCATTTCTCTTCATAATAAAAAAATATTAAGTACGCAGGCTGGCAAATAAACCATATTATGGTAAGTGGTCACCAAGGTGGTACCGACTGTACCAACCGTTAATACGCCACCAACCTAGGCCACAAATAACCAACTAAGAAGTCATGTCACTTATGCCTGTGGTGGTATGTGGTTAAACATTGGTTCGCTCACGCCTCAAACCTACCTAACAATACTAAATTGTGCTGTTTAGCGGTAGAATAAATTATGAGTGGGTGGTACCTACCAACTTACCACCAAGTAATAGCTATTTAATCAAGCTACTCAGTCGTCTAGACAGTAAATGAAACAAATAATAAAATAATTGAATAGCTTAGTACACGTTTACTGAAATCAGATTTTATCAACAAGATTATAAATGATTACATAAACGAAGGAATATTTTATCCGTAACGGATGCTTGAATGTGAATACCCGATCGAGGGCTTATTGATAAGATCACAGATAAAGGGATCCTGTTTCCCTAGAGTTTTAAGGGACGAATACATGAATAGATGTGTTATAAAATACTATATTAATAAATTTATTTTATTGTTTGACGGTACCTTTTTAGGTATT
Source organism: Nymphalis io (assembly GCF_905147045.1). Classification (NCBI taxonomy): domain Eukaryota; kingdom Metazoa; phylum Arthropoda; class Insecta; order Lepidoptera; family Nymphalidae; genus Nymphalis; species Nymphalis io. The sequence continues at coordinate 12,599,358 of NC_065902.1, forward strand.
CATTCTGACATGTAAACGTAAATACTCCATTATAATTAGTCAACCGCTGGGCAAAGGTCTATGCTTAAATAGCCAGAATGAGAACGATGAATATTCATGGTATTATTATTAGGCAAGCGGTTGAATGTTTTAGAAATAAAAATAAAATCTATATAGAACTATCACTCTAAAAAGAGTCTTTAAATATATTTTTGTATACATGTATGTAAAGAAATAATCGTAATACTTCTTTAATGTTTGCTATGATTACCTTCGCGCTGGCTTTTTATTTTCTTTAATAGTTTATCTGTGCTAATTAAAATAAATCGGAATGACGTTAAGAGATATGATGTTTTAAAAAGTTGTTTTTAGCTTAAAAGTAATAAGGGATTGTGAAGGATACGACATGTGGAATAATAAACTTTAAATGTTCTTTGGTTACAGAGCAACCTTAAGTTTATTTATTTGTAATCCTTCATTGAAATAAAAAAAATGCTTACATGTATACCGTTAGTGACAAATCGATTATTTCATGAATTATTCAATTGAATCATAAAGCCGAGATGACCTAGTGTTTAGAACGCATGTATCTTAACCAATAATCGTGAGCTCAAACCCAGACAAGCACCACTGAACTTTCATGTGCTTAATTTGTGACCTATTAAAATACATTGAATAATGCAGACTTTTCTTAAATATAATACACTAAATTTATGTTTGGATTAAATTAAGCAACCAGAAATGTGTCCAAGGGTTTAAGGCTGTTTCAGTAATTTGACGACAGAACCACTCGGATGGCGTTTGATTAGAATTTTATGAGAGTTCACTGCGATCATTGATATCCTAATCGACCGCGCTGCTTGTATAATATTGGCTAGGCTAGTAATAAAATATTATTAATGGATTATTTACCAAAGAATAATATATCTGATATATTTATTGGTAATATTTTAGTTTTAATAAAATCAAATACAAGACCAACAAAGTTGAGTATTACTAAAAACGACATATTCGTTTAACTTAAAAATAAAAAATTACTGATTTATAAATTTGTAAAGGACTAACATTGTTAGATCACTTTTATGCTATCGTGTTTTTTTATATATTTTGTCTTTTATGTAATACTTAATATTTATAATTGAATAATTTATAAATTATTAATTATTTTAATCTAATTACTATAAACTATTTGTAAGCTAAAACTTTAATTATATATAATGTTATAATGGTAAAGCAGATGAGCAAATGTGCCACCTGAAATTAAGTGGTAACTTTCACTTATAGAAACTGCAAGAAGACTAAATCATTCCATCCACTGACAATGCACTACCGATCACGAGATGTTATATATTTGTGCTTATAACATTAACCTACATTTTGTTGCATTTTGTATGAAAGGCAAGTGGACTTTCATACAAAATGCAGCAAAATAAAGTGATGTTTGGAGAATTTATAAAACTGGTGAGCAACCAGTAACCATTGGGTAAAGGAAAATGAAATAATTTCCTGGCTAAATTAATGACTAGGATCAATCGTACTATATTTAATAATTGTATAATAAAATTTTAATATATATTATAAATATATAAGTGGAAGAATCAAGATACAATATCCTCAATAACCTGAAAGCATTAACGAATTTTACCTTTTCTTATATAGTTAATATTGGACGGATTGGTGGACGGGTAGATTTTTTTTTACATCGTAGGTAGGCGGACGAGCATATGGGCCACCTGACGGTGGGTGGTCACCAACGACCATAGACATTGGCATTGTAAGAAATGTTAACCATCTTCAATGCGTCACCAACCTTGAGAACTAATATGTCATGTCCCTTGTGCCTGTAATTACACTGGCTCAGTCACCCTTCAAACCCTAGAATATCTGATGAGTGGGTGGTACCTATTGAGACTAGCTTGCACAAAGCCCTACTACCAGGATAGATAAGCCACTTGTTTGTAAATGGTCACCGCCACATTGGCACCATAAGAATTACATCACCAATCTTGGGAAGTACAATGTGTTTCCCATTTTACCTGTAAATACGTAAGTAATCCTTTCGAACTGAACACAACAATAAGAATTGCTGTTTGGCGGTAGAATATGTGATATGTACCAAGACGCACCAATTATTATAGCAAATCTTATTTTCTTATTATTATAGCAAATTATTATAGCAAATCTTATTTTCTTATTAAAAATCAGAAACCCAATTTCAATTTTAACACAAACATTTTTTAAGCCAACATATATTCATGTAAAGATTGGTGCGAAATAGATTATGGAAACACAATAGCACTTGAAAAACAAAAAACAAAATAATCGTAAAATGGACATGAAAATGGAACAAACAAAGAACGACTCGTCAATATGAGTCCGCGCAAAATTGATGAAGAGCGTCGATTGATGACGTCATGGGAATAACTGGCAGCTACCAAATATTGTTCCATCACTCATTACAGGTTTTGTTTTGTATTTTTTTGAGGAAATTGTTGAACAGTGGAGTTATGGAAAACTGGATAATGGATGAACTTGTAGAGTTCATGTTCAAACTGTGATAGAGTTTAAAAAAGGCATCTTGCCTTTTTTAAACTCTATCACAGTTTGAACATGAAAAAGCAACAAAGACTGTTGACTGTTTCACTGTTGGACAGAGGCGTTTCCTTAAAAGCATTTTGGGTTCGACCACGCCAGTCTAATGCAGATTAATTCAGATTTCCTTACAATATTATCTTCAATGTCGAGCGCTCGATATATTACATATAGTAAACGCAGTTGACTGTATTTTTTTTTAATACACCGGCTGACACGGCAAACATTGTTCTGCCATATAAATTATATTTACTGAATATTTTGAATTTTAACTAAAAAGTAACGAATTTATTGTGTGTGGGGATGGGATCTATGACAGAAATCGGAGCGGAGCGCTGTAGATGATGACCGCCGATGAAAATAAAAAAACACCAACCATTCATTTTCTCAATTCAATTTATTTCATTATTATAAAGGACAAATTCATTGTTTGATTAAAATATAAATGTAAAATGAAAAAAAAAGAAATTATCCTAAAGCAGTTAATTAATTTCTAAGAGCAATTGAGTGTTCGATTTTTTTGTTGGTCCGTCTTTAGCCAACACAAATTAGCTCGATGGTTTGCCCACCCGAGAACATGGCACGTATACGTGACCGTGTGATAAACGTGGTGTGCCCAACCTAAGCCACAAACGGACATCGTTTGGCCTTGCGACTTATTGATTCTTATTATACATATATGCATAAAGCACTACCCTGCGAATTTTTTCATGCGTTTATTTATTATTGTTTTCTTAGGTTATGTCTACGGATTTTATGTGTGAGTGGTCGCTCATCATACATTCGTCCCACATTATTAGACAGAACTTTTGGAAAAGGTGGGCCGTTATTGTTTTATTTATAATATTGGTAAATGGTCACCCCCACCCATATACATTGGCATTATAATAATATTAACCATACATCGCGAATGCGCCACCAACCTTGGCAACTAAAGTGTCCCTTGTGCCTATAGTTACACTGGATCTATCGCCCTTTAAGCCGGAACACAACAATACTAAATATTTCTATTTGGAGATAGAATATGGGATAAAAATAGTATAAGGCCCTTACATATGAAATTGGCATTTTGTACGGGAGGAATATAAAGACAATTATTTTTTTATAAAATATATTTAATTAATCAAAGTATGCACCATTGTTATCTATGCACTTTTGCCATCTCATAGGTAGTTCATTGATCCCTTTACTAAAAAAACCATGGGGGCGAGAATCAATAAACTCTTAGACGGCGGTTTGGACTGCCTCATCGGAGTTGAATTTTTTCCTTGTAAGAAGTTGTCCAAATTCAGGAAAAAATGGTAATCTGTTGGAGCAAGGCCCGGGGAGTACGTTGAATGTCGCAGACATTCCAATTGTAACTTATCTAACTTAGTGGTTTTTTGTTGTGCAGTGTGTGGTCTTGCCTTGTCGTGAAGCAGCAGTGGCCTAGAGTGATTGACCAATCTCGGTTGTTTAGCAGCTAGTTCTTCCTTCATGGTTTGTAGTTGCTGACAATAGATATCTGCTGTAATCGTTTGGCCAGATTTTAGAAAGCTGTAGTGAACGACATCAGCGCTAGTCCACCAATTACTCACAAGTAATTTTTTCTGAGTCAATTTTCATTTAGGGCAGGATTTGGCTGGGTCTCCAAGGTTCAGCCATTGCGACGAGCGCTTCCAAATATCGTACAGTATCCACTTTTCATCACAAGTAATGATTCGATTTAAAATCCCTTCATTATTGTCGTCTGAGCAAAGTAACACAGCAGTCGACGCATGTTTGATAGTTCGATTCAGTCAATTCATGAGGTATCGTTCAAGTTTATTTACTTTCCCGATTTGCTTCAAGTGAATTAATACAGTTTTATCACTTACCCCGAAGCCTGCAGCTATCTCTGAAGTTTTGGATCCGTTTCCACAATAGCCTTTAATTCTTCATTTTCTACTTTGGTCTCCGGCCGTCCACGGGATTGGTTCTGAAGGTCGAAATTTTAATTTTATTAATTAATTTCGCCGTACATATCATTAATCCTTCGAGCTGTTTCTGCAGCACTGGTACCACGGTAGAACTCGTACTCGTAAGTATACCGATATTTCATGTTTCCCATTGTACGGTAATAAGCGACGCCAAAGAAAAAATAATGAGGAAAAACAAATGAATGATTGTTTTCAAAATTCAAATGTACCAGCTAAATGAATTTATAAATTTGAATTTGGAACTCTTAACCAAAGAGGAGATATTTCAGATCAAAGTGGTCAGTACGACAAAATGCTAATTTCATATGTAAGAACCTAATACATACGAATGGAATATAATCTTTGCACTGGTTATTTTGCTGCCGCATCGTTGGCCATCACCGTAATTTAAATTTCTTCTTGCGAATTTTAATGTTGCCGTGACTCCTAAGATATTCATTTAAACTAATACTTTTATAATTCCAGTGAGGCAACTGCGTCTTTTTATTACCTTTCAATCGATTCAATTATTAGCAACTATAAGTTTCTATTAAAACAGACAAATTGAATTTTTGCTATTTTTTTAAATATAGTTTATTATTTTACACAACTCGAGATGATTTATTTCACACAAACTATATAAACAAACATAGTCTGTTTAAAGGTAGCGTTGCTAACAGAGTTCATATGGAATTAAGTTTTCCTTATTGCATTAAATAATTAAATTTGATTCAGAATAATGATAGTATTTCTAAAGTATTTTATTTTGAATGTTGTCAAAGTAATTTAAACCCATTTACAATAAATAAAACATGTCTTTAAAAGTTTCAAACAATCAAAACAGAGTCTACTATAAATTAAATATTGTTATAATAGCTTGATAAATAATGGTCATTGCTTTTGTTGTTTTTTTTTTTACTTCGATAGTTTTTTTGACGCTGAACATATGATTATACAATAATTTCTCTGATTATACTGTCAATAGTAAGCACTCGAATCATGTGTATATTGAATGTATGTAATGTATGTATACTTGAATTAATTTACATGTTATATTAACTTATTTTTCAAGATTGCATTATTTACACTTGCTACAATTTCGGTTTCTTGACTTTCCTCCATAAAATAACGATGAAGACACGATATAAGTCCCGTGTAAATTAAAACGATAAAAAAAACAATGTACGGTTGGGGAAGAAGAGACCCAGGGAGGAATGAAGTCATTTGCGATATTTTTTCGTGTGCGAATGGACTTCAGGAACAGCCTTGCTACTGGAAACGTGCCGATGAGCAAACCGTTTAATGGTGACATGCCCACACGCACATTTTCGTTATTTTGATGGATTTGTTCGTCTGTTATTTCTATTCTATTATTACGCATGCTTGTTGCTTTATCAGTTCAACGGCCCAAATGGGCTCCCTTGCGTCTTGCTGGCATCTTTCACTGAAACACACACACACAAATAGACCAAATTGTTGTATTTACTGATAAAATGGTATACCGATAATGTATTTGATCTTTTAGTATTTTACCTACCTTTTCAATATATAAAACACGTTTATATTACTTATTAATTAAAAAAATATAATAATTTGAAAATTTTCTGGAATGGGACACCCTTAACACCTAGCGGTATGAAATATACTTCACGACCGATTTATTCATACCTTCCAAATATACATAACGAATTTCATAAAAATCGGTCGAGCCGTTTCGGAGGAGTTCGACCACAAAGACCGTGACACGAGATTTTGATATATTTGATTTATATCTTTCTCTATTGACTTTTGTGCCCACGTCTATTTAATTTTGTAATTGATGTTCTATAGCTTCGTAGTTATTCGTTCGTATTCGTATTATATTAATGGAATTATTTTATATAAACATTTATGTGTTCATATGATTGCATAACTGCAATAATAATAATTGCTTTTGAAATTGAAAACGGAAATATTTGGTTTAGATCGAAGTGTTCCATACATGAACCTCGAGTTATAACGTTATGTATAAATGACGAGAATCTCTCAAAATACGCTATTTCAACGTACATAATGCGTATTTGAATTATACATATAAAATATTCCAATTATTAGGTAAAAGCGGTACTCTAAATTGATTGTATTTGTTTTGGTAACTCGTAAATAGCGGTAATAATTTATAACGTTATGATTAAATCACAGACAGATACTTCAATTGTATTTATTTATGTGTAACAATAATTTATTTATCAAATTGATGAACGTGTCTATATCGTTCAAGTGTTTTTGGTAATCATCATGGTAGTGTTATCAGGTAAGTGTTTAATTTTAAAAAATAATTAAAAACGGTGAAAGTGAGTTTGTTTCTTTGTTTGTTTGTTACGCTTAAAAGTTTTAACTGTTCAACCAATTATCATGAAATTGTACATACACGTTGTAAGAAGTATTGTAAAGTACATATTATGGTTTCTAACGCTGACGCCCCCTCCCCCACACTTGCAAAGTTTCGGATAGAAACTAGTTTAAATAAAGATCAGTGATTCAAGGTAGCGTTGGTTCCGGAAAAAATACTTTTCAGCTAAATGATTGTATAAAGAAAATGTGATCGTTGACCCACACGCATGCAAATGTGAAATTGATGTTTATTATAGGATAAAATATATACTAGAAGCCAAAAAATAAATATGGAGTAAAATAAAAAATAAAAAAAACATAGTTTCTTTAATAAAATAAACATTGTCATCTTATTTTTACAATAATTATATAGCATCAGTATATATTACAAGTGCCCCGAACACAAGTAGGTCGTTTGCCGTAATGGTATACAAGGCTGTCTTAGCCCTTTTTTTACTCTTTAATAGGCCAGCATTTGACCGTTAACTTGCCTGATGTTAAGCATTGACACGGTCTAGGGTGTAGCACGCTTGCCTAGAAGAAACCTGCTTACTCTGGATTTAAGGACACCAACGTTATACCCATTAGTAAAAACGGCCCTAAAGCCTGACAATAGGTGATTCGCTTATTTTGTTAACCAATATAATTGCATTCTCTAACTCCAATAACTAAGAATAAAAGTAATTTAAAACATCCCCTTCGGATTGTTTATAGGTAAATTACATACGGTCTCGCTTAAAAACATTATTTGGTTAAACAATGCTTTCTCTCTTTCAGTCATCATTGATTTGACATTCGCAAGAAGAGGATAAAGCATTGTGAAACTAATTATCTAAGCAATAGTTATAGGTTAAGCCGATATCACTTAAAATGTTGTACTAAAACTCACTATTTACCTTATACATACAGAGCATGACTATTTGACTTTATTTTTGAAGTAGAAACCTTATTTACTTAAGATAAGGGCAAAACATATCAGGGGACGATATTTCCAGTAATAATATATTGTTACCTTAATAGTCAGTAGTTATTAGAACGTTGGTTACTGAAATGTATCAAAAAAACTATTTATTTATTTTAATTTTACTAATTTTGGCGAAACGTGCATATTTTATAGACGAAACGTTAAAATACACAAGTGCCTTCGACCAAGATCTCTACGAACGTGTTTTAAATCCAATGAAATGTGAAGAACAATTAGATTATTTGGCAAATAACATATCTGTTGCAATGCAATGTAAGTAGAAAATAATTATAATAAATACTTACTTTAAACCCAACCGAGACAGTCTAGTGGTTTCAATAACCCCCTGGAGAGAGCCACGTCACGAGCGGAGCACAGCAAGGGAGATTCAGCGGATGCGTTATATCAACACAATCCCAATAACCAATTCTCCCCCTAAGTGAGCCAGGTACCTTTTTCTGCCAATTTCTGCAAACCTTCGCTGCCAACGCTTAGAAATCCAGACGAATCGCTTACAGTCCGCAAGAGAAAGCTAATCTCCTGGCTCTTTGCCAATAACTCCGTGATCGATGATTGTAGTGCGCTGCCACCAACAATACCTTCAAGTGGCCATACGTTGCCTGACATCAAAATCAGGCAACGTGATGTGCGTGCGGAGCTGCAATCACTTGATGCACGGAAAGCTAGCCGTCCTGATGGAATACCAGCCAAAGTGTTTTAGTTGATGGTTGCGCTTCACAATTCTATTTAGTGAATGCTGGGGTCCCCCAGGTATCTGTGCTATCGCCCACACTCTTTCTTTTGCTTATCATTGATATAATGATAAGCTCTCTCTTGGGAACATACTTTGCTATGCAGGCCACAACAACTGTGCCTGTTGTACAAACACAGGTAGGGTCTTGCGTTGAATATTGCTCGCACCTTTAGGATGGCTCCGCTAAGTACCTACTGGAGGCCTTGGATCGGTTGCAGCGATGTGAGGTCCGCATTGTATTACGTAAAGGTTACAAACAACCTCGAGCCTTTACAAATGCGTCGAAAGATAGCAGTTCTGAGCGCTTTCTATCGACTGTATCACGGCGAGTGCTCTGAGGAATTATTCTCTCTAATTCCTGCTTCCCCCTTCTTTCATAAGTCTACGCGTGCTGGTTCTCGATATCACCGCCTAACTGACATCAATTCCATCGCGCACAAAGAAATTTGGCAACTCCTTTATTTGTCGCACTTCCAAAAAATGGAATTCCTTACCAGCTCACGTGTTCCCCTTCTCTTACAACCCGGGTTCCTTCAAACGAGGCGTGAAGAGGCATCTTGTGGGCCGGCAAGGCGGGGTCGGCTATGCACTAGCCGCCCCCGCCGGCGCCGGCCGCCGCCAAAAAAAACCAACCACGCCTTTACTAGGTGGTAGGGCTTTGCGCAATCCTGTCTGGGCTTATAGCACCCTCTCATCAAATATTCTACCACTTAACAGCAATATTTGATATTGTTACTTTCCGATTGGAAGGATGGGTGAACCAGTGTAACTACAGTACATACTACATCACCAATGTCTATGAACGGTGGTGACCACTTAACATCAGGTATTCCATTTGCCAGTCCGCCTACCAACAACCTAAAAAAAAATTGTAATAAAACAATTAATCTTTAATGATATCTTTGCACTTACCTTTAATTGGGCGCTTCACGCATACTTCATAGATAAAATACCAAGATATCATAAACTCGAAACTGATTACACTGTATATGTAGCACTATACGCTTCAAATACTTCTATTAGCTCCACTATATATACAAATTATTTACACTTACATTGTAAGGAATGACTGATTTCACTCACGAAATGAAATCATTAATAGTTATTTTTTATATTCAATTAGAATCGAGATGTTTATACGGTATATTGCAGTTTGTCTGAAAGAAGCAACTACCCGCTAAATACTTGTATAATAATATTTTTTTAGAATATAAGCGTAGATAGTAACTTGGTATAAAGATGCGACTAAGTACATTACAATTACAGGTATGTAAATAACAGATATTTTTTTTATTACTCATTATTATTCCTTTTTACAGTTATAGATGCGAGTGGAAAAATTCCAAATGGAATTCTTATGGGCAACTTGGCTGATCTTGGAAGTTATGATCAATGTTTAAGTATTCAGTATTTGGAAGGTGATTTAGATATCGAAGGGAAATATTGCTTGATCCATGTACCTCTAAAGCAAAACATAAATATTGAAAACACACAAGCACGAGACTTTTCGGATGTAAACAAAATATGGCCAAGATTACAAAACTCTACCATTGGAAATGTTAAAAAAAGTTTTATTCTAAAAAAAATAGCTCCCTTCATATCAACGTCAAAAAACTCAATGATTTCTAGGTAAAGGTTAAAATACTAATGCTAACATATATGTTTTATATTTTAGCTAAAAATTGTACAAGAGATAAAAAAATTCTTCAGATAACTTTTTTAGCAAGCAAAACTAGGTCCAAATTCTTATTACAATCCAAAATTTGCCCGATAAAAAATCATATGCCTATAAATTTTATAAAATTACTTATAGTATATATTTATAGTAATTAATAACTTTACTAGATTAAAAAAAAATGAAATATATATATTTTTTTTAGAGCAGTTGTACCTAGCTTCGGATCTGATATGACAATCACATTGGCTGTTTGCGTTCCTAAAGTATGTCGACCAAAACAAGTAATTAATTTCATTGGTTCATTAAATAACATAAATTTAACTTTCAACGAATATTTTTGTCGATTACCCAATGATAAGCCTGTTAGCATTGCAGATTATATAAGCATGTAAGTACAAAATATATTATTTTTAGAATATAGAAATAACGATAAGTTAAGAGTATCGAATTGTTAAAAGTATTGAATTGTTAAAAAAAAATTGCTATGGTCAATAAATTATTGGGAAACATAAAGTTGCATAAATTGTAATCCCTTGTGCCGTGGCGACGACTTGAATTTAACTCGTTTTTATTATTCCACAGGCAACTCTTAAAAGCTGTTAAAACAAGATATTGTGTTATTTTGTATTTCACAATGTAATGTATGTTTACAATTTCTGTAGTGAATTTATATTGATAATATTATAATTATAAAGAAGCGTATTTATATCGTTTTAACCGCAGTCAATTTTAGTACCGTTTTTTTATACATTAGTTCCATTTATCTTATTAATATTAGAATAATATGTACCAAGTGACTTGCTTATAGGGTTGTAAATTCAAAGCTCTAAATTCAAGTCTATGGTGATGTCAAAAACATTAAGGTAGTTCTGATTTATTTCGGCCATGGCGACCAATCTCAAGAGAGATTAGCCAACTACGCAGGACATATTATATAGTGCACAAGTGTTTTCGCAAACACAGGTGCACTTTTGATTCCCTAGCTCTCATAATCCAATGGGACAGCAATCCGACACGATCGAAAAGAGCAACACAGAAGGACAGCAATCCTGCGCCTGAAGCAGGATTGACGGCTTTACGTGCTTTCCGAGGCATGGGAGTGTACACGCTTCAAACTTCCAGTCTCCGGGCTGCTACTGAGAATTTTCTGACAGAAAAACCCAATAACTTTTTACTAGCCCGACCTGGCAATTGAACCCAGGACCACCGGGTCTGTGGCCTTACATCAACTAGACAATCGTCTGGGTAGGTACCACCCACTCATCAGATATTCTACCGCAAAACAGCAATACTTGATATTGTTGTGTTCCGGTTTGAAGGGTGAGTAATTACACTGGCTCAGTGTAATTACAGGCACAAGGGACATAAAATCTTAGTTCCCAAGGTTGGTGGCACATTGGCTATAAACGATGGTTGACATTTCTTACAATGCCAATGTCTAAGGACGTTACCCTTACCATCAGGTGGCCCATATGCTCGTCCATCTTCCTATTCTATAAAAAAAAAGACCAACGAGGCAGTCAAAAATAAAAACATTACAGATGCATCCAAATAGAAAGTTCAGAATATTGTAGTTCTCTCTGTGCCTCGCAAAGCACATAAAACCTGCCTCCCTATCACTTTCCTGTCATGTAGGATAACCTTTCCATTGGATAATGTTTTTGCGCACGAATGTGTGCACAATTATAATATATACATATTTAATATTTAAGGATACTTACTATAACTATATTTATTTTCCTCAGCATAGGTTTATTATGGTTCATTCGTATGTTTCAGTTCACTCTTCTCATTTATATTAATTGTAACAATAATAAGCACTTCATACGATCTGTATCAAACATATTTATTAAAAAAAGGTAAGAATATATTTACAATAATTTTATAAGATAGATCAAATCTTTCTTATTTTTTTGCTTTTAAATTCATTAAAAATCTATTAAGCATTTCGGTATGAATTGCAATAAATCAAGTGAAAATTATCATCAACGATTGAGCAACATATATAAGCTTGGTACTTCTTATGTAAGGTACTACTTATTTATTACCCAGCTTATATTCTTTAGAATTTATATAATTTAGACACGGTGCTAAAAAGGCCCAAAAAAGTGTAGCGAGAGGCAATTTTATTGTTAATAGATATGATCTTTCATACTAACCATCTTATTGAAAATAATAATTTGATTATGATATTTATTATGTATTAAATAATAAACGATTTTCTTTTTCAATTTTTTTTTAGAGTAAGTTGTAGTTTTTGGCAATCCAACGAAATGATTTATTATGTTCTTATAATGTAGATAGCATATAATCTAGTTTTCCGGTCATGTTTTATTCACATTATTATTATGTTTTTATTTACTTCATTAAATATTTCTTCACTTTTTCAGATAATACCCAAATCGATAGAGTTTATCGATGCTTTTCAATCCATACTAACGCTAAGAGGTTGCTGTCTTTCAACAATGGTCCTGGTGCTCTGGAATGCGTCGACGGCATCCGAGCCATTTCGATGCTGTGGGTCATATTCGGTCACACGTACTGCTTGACCGCTATGACTTTCATTTCAAATGCTACGCAAATTTTGAACGTTAGTTATATCACCATTTCGTTTCCACCATCGTTTGTTATTATCGAATACTTAGCGCGATTTCTAATCACAATTTTAACAATTTAAACAACAACTTTATACACTTTGGTTAATTAATAACTAACAGCCTCACTTATGAACATTGTTTAGTTGTCTTTTTCCGAATGCCAGAAAATGACAGAAAGAGCGAAATCAGTCTTTAGCTAATCGGTTGTAAGTATGCCCGTAACTATATAAAATATAAGCAATATTATTTTTAATAAGATATTAAAATAAAATAAAATTAAAAATCAGTAAACTACATTTCGTAGGTTCTTTTAAATCATTAGAAATTTAATGTTTTCGTCTTTTTTTATTTTAAATGTAATAAATTTTCGTTTCTTTACAGTGGTTAACATCATTTAGAAGTATTTGGGTGAATTCCGCGCCGATCTCAGTTGATACATTTTTTGTGCTCAGTGGTATTCTCTGTGTTTATACTGTCATCGGAAAGATAAACAGATGTAAGTAATGTAGTCATAGTTTTGCTCTTTGCCAAATTTGATACTTTTATTTGATATAGTTGTCACCACTTGTCATAGACATTGGAACTTTAAAAAATATTGGTTATCCATTATCAATCGATGTGGCGAACAAAGATATGTCCCTTGAGTCTGTAGTTACACTGGCTCAGTCACCCTTCAAATTGGAACACAATAATACTGAGTGTTGCTGTTTGACAGTAGAATATTCGATGACTTGGTGGTACTAACCCAGACGGCACAAATCCCTACCACCAAGTAATAAAGTTCTTTCTTCATTATTATGGTTCCGTTCTAAGCGGTGGAAGCATCTTATACGAGTCTCGGAAGTTTACGCTGTTAGTCTCGCCGCGCCGTCTGCATATCTGTCGAAAATAGGATTATTTCTTAGATAGTGAGATGTTTTTTACAAAATATGTGTAACTATGGATGATATCTTATCAAATATTTGATACTACTGGATTTCCACATCGATAAGTGATTCAGACGTGTACGATATAACACTTCAATTATTTCACAATCATTGTTAAGGTAACGAACAATTAATGAACAAGTTCAATTTGCAACTGGCCGGTTTCGAAATTGTTTTTTTTTTTAATCAAACCTACTTTAATCATAATTTATTTAGCTCACCATTGCTCATTGAAAGAATGTATAATTTTATTTTCAATTATTATATTTTTGATGCTGTAAATTTATGTAACTATTTGAGTATATTGAAAATGTATTTGAAAAATTTATTAATATCGGCTATCTTTAAACTGAAGAGAAAAGAAAAATTGAAGCCATAAGTTTCCAGTAAAGATTACAACGACTTTACTTTCAGCTCGTTAGTTCCGACACACGGGCGAGCCAGCGCGTTGTTATTTAAAGTTTGTTGAAGGAAAATGTTTGCGTAGTTTTAATTAATGAGATAAGAGCTTAGTGCATAAAACTAGTTTCAGCCACAAGCTATTCGAAGTATGATTGGTGTTAAGAGTAAAACATGTTTATTACTATTTGTCACTAGATGGCGTTGATTCATTTTTTGAAATTTCTGAATCACGCTGTATAAGTTTTTTTTTTGTAATAGTACGTATACGCAATGTCCTTGTTATATGATTGATCAAATTTATTACAGTAGTGTGTAATTCGTTTATTATGTTTTGGTCCCTCCGATTACATCGGGAGTAAACGATTGGTCTAAACAGATCGTTCATGCATCACGGTCTTAACTTTGAACAAAAATGTCTTATTGCACTTATTAGTCTTATAGTTATTAATTCCATATATAAGTAACAGCGAATCGTAACAACTTTTAATTATAATATTAAAATATTGATCGTTATTACAGGCAAATTCATCAGATCTCTTTATCTGTTTTACTTATACCGTCTTCTCCGAATATTTCCACTGTTGGCTGCTGTGATTCTGCTCCAAGCTTCTTTATTTCATCGAGTGTCTGATGGGCCGATGTGGATAAACGTGGGATATTCAGCAGAATCATGCAGAAGGCGATGGTGGTCAGCGTTGTTGCATGTGCAGAATTACGTGAAACCTATTAATGTAGTAAGTTTTTTGTCATCAATTCATTATTTTTTCTCACCTCAATTTATGTTCAAGCTTAGAATGGATTAGAACTACGCCATTTTTAAACGTGTGTCATTAGATGTATTTACATAGTGTAGTGTATTAGTTTATTTTTAATGGTATTTATGTATTAAAAAGTATAAGATGCTGGTAAATTAAGAAACCGTATCAAATTCTAAACTAATGATAATAAAAATAGTAAAACACTTGGACAAATCTCTAGAACAATTAACCTTAAAATTAAATTATTATATATAAATATATTATAATATTAACATTTTTTCTGTTTGAAATTTCAATATTCGAAACTAAGTCGCTAGAAAAATAAAATCTACACGGTTGAAGCTGACTAGGCATATAATTGTCTGTTTAAATATTAAATTGTTGATTCTTTTCAGTGCTTACAACATACTTGGTACTTATCTGTGGATGTTCAGCTCTATATTATCAGCCCTGTAGTTCTGGTTTGGTTGTTTGGAAGTGCTTTGGTCGCTTGGTGTTCGCTTGCGACCAGCGTTATTGTATCCTTAGCTATATCTAGTGTGTATAGTTTCATGTATAATTATTCCGCTGCTATTGCTAATCCAAGGTAATTTAAAACGTATTTTTATTATTAATTTATAATTATGAAAGTATTACAATTAAATAAAGTCGAGGTAAATAAAGTCGAGGTAAGACCAGTGACTGGAAAACGTAATTCTTAATCAAGATTTCAGCGACTTTGTCATCTCGGCAACGATACAATAATATAACTCATATGATTGTTACATTTAGTATAACAATTATACGAGTAGTAATAACGTAGTAATGAGTAACCACGAATTAATTACTTATTCAATTTAATAATAATGAATATAATTACTTATTCAATTTAATAATAATTTAATATATTTAATTGTAGAGCTGAGATGGAACAGTAGTGAATCTTAAACGATGATCGTGGGTCCAAACCAGAGCAAGTACCACTGAATTTTCATGTAATTAATTTGTGTGTATAATTCATCTCTTGCTTGACGGTGAAGGACCTCGTAAGGAAACTTGTGGCATGTGTCTAAATTCTACGTCATATGTCCACTAATCCACTTTATTTTATTGTAGACGTGCAGATCAACTGAGTGATTATTTTATGAACTATTACATGAACACATTGACTAGGGCGTCGCCTTTTTTCATCGGAATGATGTATGGATACTTGTTGCATAAATTTAAAGGAAAAACACTTCGTATGCAAAAGGTATTATTTATTAATATTATACAATTATAGACACAATTTTGGACACATTTTTCCCATTCACTGATATATATAAAAGTGAACGTTTTAGTAATGAAATGATTTTTTTTACATATATATTTTTTCTTAAATAAAAATAAAGAACAATATAAAGAAAATAATATTTATTTATGATGTATAACATAATAATAATATATGTATATTTAAATTTAATTTACGTGTCGAGTACGTGTCAAATACTGCAATATACATACGAGATTTTCTTAAAAAAAAGAACTTCAGTTTCCTCCGCACAGATAAATATATATATTAGAAATCTTAGTAAGTACTATCGAATAGAAAAGTCGTAAAGCTCTTTAAACACAAATCTGACGATTAAATTGTAAACTTTATCAGAAGCCGATAGTAATCTTTGAAAACCATTATTTATTACAGAGTCTTGTAGCAATATTATGGATATTATCATTCTCTCTGATGGCTTTCTGTATATTCAGTATATACCCTATCATGCAAGCGGACTACGATGAACAAATGTTTGACAATTTCCTCAACGCTTTCATGAGAGGTATCTGGGCAATGACCTTGGGTTGGCTGATCTTTGCTTGCGTTCACGGTTATGGAGGTAATTTATTGTACTATTCAAGTCTATTTTCTTTGAAATACATGAATAATGGAGGCAGTTTAATTTAGTTCAGAAAAGACAAGGGTGCGTAAATATTACTTTCTTTTTTTTAATATGTTCTTTATCTTATTTAATCAAGTGTCCATCAATTATAATAATATTATAAGGACATTTTTTTCCTTTTCGTATATTATATAGCTTAGATTAAAAAAATAATTGAAACGTACTCAATGAGCTCTAGAATTATGAAAACCGAATTCTAACATTGCTAAGCTTATTGATAAGCAATAAATATTGATTAATAATTATATATGTAAACGAACAATGCTTATATATTTATGGCGGTGGCCATAACCATTGATTGACAAGTATGTAAGAGTAGGAATTATTCATTTTTCATGGCACAGGACCGATTAATTGGTTTCTCTCTCTGCAAATATGGAAGCTCCCAGCTCGTCTCTCGTATGCCATGTATCTTATACACTATCCTCTGATCCTGATTGCAAATGGTAGCATGACCAGTACATACCACTTCAGCGATTCAAACACTGTAAGTGAAAGCTAATATAACTATTTATTTTATTAATTCACGTAGTTCTAAAATCTATTTGTATATTTCAGTTACATCCACAAATCCATAGTGCTGGAATGAGTTCCAAAGCTTCCCTGTTTACTGTTACTCTTATTAATTACTCATAGATTGACTTTTACTGTTGGAATCGTTAATCTATTTAATGTTCATTCTTAACTTTGTTATAAATAATTAGAAAAAAAAACCAGTATTGATTTACTTAATAATAATAATACTTTAGTCATCCATATTATAAGAAAAGTAGCCCTGACTCCTGAACTGGTGTTACCCCTGCGTCAGAAGTCAGTTCCTTCCCATTAAATTATTTCAAAGTATTACAAAGGGTCTTATTACTAATTATTATAAGTTAATCCAAACCGCGTGTGTGTGTATGGGGGTGTGTGTGTGTGTGTGTGTGTGTGCTTTATGTTATATGAGTTTGATTTGGATGTTCATTTATCAAGTAGTTAATAGTTTCTCAACGTCTTTATAATAAAGTTGTTTTAACCATGTTTTAGTTTTGTATTTTAATTGGTAGTTTTTAATGTCCTTTATTCTTGAAAATTTATATTGTTGCTGTGCAAATTTACTTTTAATTTTATTATTGTACTTACATATGTAACCAATAATACCAAGCATTGAAATAAAATTAGACGATGGTTTATTATGTATGTTATGTTACATTATATCTGTTAATATCATATTGTTAAAATTTTGTTTTGGAATAAACTCGATTTTAATAAAATTATATCATCTGAAGATTAGTTATACATTTTTGTAGATGTATCGTGGTATGAGTAACCTAGCATTCACAGTCGTTGCTGCCTTTGTCCTCTGTCTCATCATTGATGCTCCATTTTCCATAATTCAGAAGTTACTTCTAGAGAGAGGTTAGTTGTATTCTTTTATAATTTTATTTAAGAGCTAAATGACTTGTGCTTTTAATTTGTGTTTATAATTCATCTCGTGCACGTGAAGGAAATCTGCATATATTGGAGCAAAGTGATGGATAAAATCGAAGTTTCTGTTCCAATGCGATGCTTACACGATGAAAATTTTATTTTTATAAATTCAGTTTAAAATTCATATCAAAAACAATAAAACGCCACTTAGTATTATTTGATTACCTTCCTCATAAACACTTATACTGTAAGCAAACATAAGCCCATGAAGCGGAATCATGATTAAATATATAATGCACGTTGAGATTTGATTTAGCATTTTAAGCCACAATACGAAAGTTTTGCTATTTAATAGAAGAACGATTTGTAAATAAGGGGATATAAAACACATTACTGGTGGTAGGGCTTTGTGTAAGCTCGTCTGGGTAGGTACCAACCACTCATCAGATATTTGCCACAAAACAGCAGTACTTGGTATTGTTGTGTTCCGGTTTGAAGGGTGAGTGAGAGTATTTAATAGACGAACGATTTATAAAATAGGCGGGATATAAATCCTACCACTAGAAAAATCGTATATTTTAGGTACTGTGTAATTTTACTTTTTGATAACATACAAAATATTGTTTTTTTTTTTTTGCAGTCAGGAGTAAGCGTGAAGAAAAAATTAAAACCGAATCTTAAACCACTGTCGTGAATAACAACGAAAATGAAAAATAGGTGTCTGATAGTCTTCATTCAAAATTTATACAGGTTTTTTTTGTTTTTAATTCGTAAACCAAAATTAAAATATAGTATTTTATATTAAATATTTATTTATTTAATTATATGATCCCCAAACAACTCTGAAATTTTCTATTATAGAAATAAATAAATGTCAATAGAAGTCTCCGAATAGTACCAGTAGAATTACTGGTAACTTACTAATTGGACTCCTACGTCAGTATATACGTGCCGTATGCAGTTTTGGCAAACAGCACGTTGCTTTTATGCTGTCATGCCGCCATCGCTCTTTAGTTCCTTCTTGCGCGTATATAATTCATTAAATATTATTATAAAAAGGAAAATGTGGTATATTTAAAAAAAAATGATTTTATTTATTTTACATATTAATATATTTGTTTTATTTAATTAATAATATCCTCCAGACCGATTTCGGCCACGGCAACCAATCTCAAAAGAGATTAGCCAACTGCCATATTATAGTGGCACAAGTGTATGCGCAAACACTGGTGCACTCTTTCTTCTCTAGCTCTTATAATCCGATGGGACGGCAATCCGATACGACTGAAAAGAGTTCAGACTCAGGACCAACGGCTTTACGTGCTTTTCGACGGACGGGAATGTACACACTTCCAACTTCCAGACTCCGGGCTGCTACTGAGAACATGCATCAAAACTCGGCCTCTTACTTAACGGCCTTACATTAAGCCACTAGACCAACGAGGCAGTTTGTTTAATTCTAAATCATTTAAAAAACTAGCAATATCAATGCTTTGCATTTGCATCTTTCGGGCCATTTTTTTGGGGACATTTAAATAAAATCACAAAAAGAAAAAAAATCTTAGTTCTCCAAATTGATGATATAGTATATGATCAAACAAACTTACAAGGTGAAGTTCGATCGACATTATATGAATACGCTTAATTCGAAAATATATTTTAAAACCTGCCCCACCTAAACGTTTGGTCATATATTATATTACGTACGCTTCATTCTTTAATATAAATATTCTTTAATATAATTTTGTGTTAAAATAAAACTTATTTAATAAATAAATCTAATAATTTAATAATAAAATAAATCTAATAAGTAAAAAAATAATCTAATAATTTAATATGTAAATCAAAGCGTGACATTGTAAATATCACATTAGTTTGGTAAGAAAACGGACTTGGCAAAGTTGTTGTCTGGTATTACTTTTCGGTTATAAAACTGCGTAAATGACTTATCGATTAGTCCATCCGGCTGTTTTTGTTATTAGGTCCAATGACACTCCGCGTATACATGCCGTGGGTGTAGCGGCATGTCGCGTACTATTAGCGCTAAACGTCTTTATGTTGAAAATTGATGGTTTGAGAGTGGCTGGTTTGTGAGGTCGTTTGTGTGTCAGTATAAGCTTGTCCATTGATCTGTCTGATATTTGTGGTCACTGTTATGTAATCTAATTTTCTACTATTGTCGCAGGACAAATGGCTATATTTTCTCTGAAGTATGGTAAATATAATACCGACTGATCGCGGTTAGCAGCAGAAGTCTTTATTACATCGGCAATATCAATTTGAATGCCAGAAGAGAATTTTTTTAATGTTATTAATTTTGATTAACGAAAAAGTTTGAACTCGTTGCGCAGTGGACAAAGCGCGTAAAATCACTAACTTTTTCGTGATTCTTTCAAGTGAAAGTTCTTTATGGGGTACCCACATTGTAATAAAATCAATCACAATTTGTGGGTCCCACGTGTAGGAATATTTAGATACTGTGGGTCTTGGATCTTAATTTATAGGCTCCTCTGAGCAAACGTCTTATTTGATCGTTAGAAGTGATCTCCTTTCCTATCAAGAGGGGTAGGGCAGAACGGTGTCTGTTTAAGGAACCATAAGCAGAATCATTATGAAACTGTTCGTTTAAAAAGAGCAAAACTGATGAAATTGTAGCTTGGTAAGGGTTAAGTAAATGAGAATTACAGTATTCAAACCATAATCTGCAGGTAACACTGTATTGAGTTAGGGTATTTTTGGAAATAGATGTCATTATCAAGTCTAATGTTTGTAGAGGGGTTCCTCTTACGGTAAATGCCGTCCTAAGAGCCTCGCTGCATTCCGGGTAAACTGCTTCAAATTGTGTTGTCCTGTGCTGGAAGAAAATATAAAATTAGGAGTAAATAATATGATTTTAGACATTATTAAACCAATTATACAAAGGAACTTTTGTATTGTTGGTACTGACTGATTAATACATTATAATAATCTGATAAGAAATTGTTATGATTTCGTCATCATGCAGTACCACTAAAAAGGCGACGTGCTGACGGCACATGATATTAGAAAAGTATCAACGAGATTTGTGCAAACAAGAGCGCTTCTTTGGGCTATGATTTCTCCTAGATACGTTGTCATTCCACAAACAATATCCTAATAAAAATGAGACATTTAAAATTTCACACGTCTGGGGAAACAGATAACTATGTTGGAATTAGATTGCGGCCGTATATCGAACTGTAAAAGAAAAGGAGCTTGCGAACACATTGTGTGCACCGTAATATGTACTAAGTTGGTACGATGTTAATCGACTAGAATAGAATTACTTATGTACTTTATGCATTCCGATACTAAGATATATAAAATTATATTTAGTAATTTGAATAATAATAACATTTTATATATGTTTATGTATTGTATTAAAACTAGATTTTGTATAATTACATTTATATATAAACGCTACTTAAGGGTATCTTATATACAAACCATTTATATGTAACTACTATTTTACAAAGGAAACCAGGGTTAAAAAGGCCAATAGAGAAAGACTAAAATGACATTTGTTTTGTCATGTATAATTTTTGTAGACATTTTAATATAAGAGGAAATGCTGGGAAGGCATAAAAGTATAAATTTTTTCAGCTTAAAGCATAAGCATCTACAGCTAGAGCTTCAGGGTCTGGTCGCCAGGAAATGTAAATTATACACTTGGAATTAGTGCGAACCACTTGTGAAATATTATGAACGTTCTTATGATTAGATGTTTATGAGTGTTTTATGATTAATTTTTAAATTGTTTTGATTTGTAGGTAATAAAAATGATGTTATTAATCTTGTTATAAATATATGATTTTTGTTGTTTTCTTAGAATTTTAAATCATACCTATTATATCGATCTAGGTGACATTTTTCTTCTCAAAAGAGACTAGCCAGTTGCGATGTGTTTGTGCACAAGTGGCTGAGAAAACATCGACGAACTCTATAATCCGAGAGGAAAGCGAATCTAACATAACTGAAAAGAGTTCCGGCGCTGAAATAATGATTTAATGTGCTTTCTTAGGTACAGCTGTGAAAAACTGCCAACTTCCAAGAATCCGGACTGCTACTAGATTAAAGCAATTATAAGGATCGATTCGATCTTGTATGTCACCCATGTACCTATAATAACACTGATTGACACAAAGAATAATGTTTCTTCAAATCACAGTAATTCTAGTGGTTGACTCAAAACGAACACAGTCATATATGACTCCTTTTTTGTTGTTCATATCAACGACTTTGTCGAAGAAGCGAACGAATTATTAAAAAAAAAAAATCTCACGCTCAAAACCCGCATATAAATTAATGAAAAAAAAACTTAATTTAAAATATTATTCATTTATATATTCCGACTACTACAACCTTTAGTTGCCCTTCTACTAATTAATAATATTGGATTTTTCCTCTCAAATAATAATCAGAAGCAGACTAAAGAATTTGGTGATTTTCTTGTTGTTTATTCATGTTCATTGCATTAATAATGCTGTTGTTCCTGTATCTGATCTTTTTTTTTATAGAATAGGAAGGCGGACGAGCATATGGGCCACCTGGTGGGAAGTGGTCACCAAACGCCCTTAGACATTGGCATTGTAAGAAATGTCAACCATCGCTTATACAGCCAATGCGCCACCAACCTTGGGAACTAACATTTTATGTCCCTTGTGCCTTTAATTACACTGGCTCACTCACCCTTTAAACCGGAACACAAAAATAACAAGTACTGCTGTTTTGCGGTAGAATATCTGATGAGTGGGTGGTACCTACCCAGACGAGCTTGCACAAAGCTCTACCACCAGTGAATCTCTCTGTGGTATCAGATTAACATCCCATCATATTATGCGAGAGAAAGAACGTAATGTGCACCTGTGGTTGGCGGGCACTGTGTGTTGTAATCTCCTGCGTTTTCTCCAATAAAAATGGCTGCCGTGACTGGAAGTTGATCTGGTGCACTGTATGTGTAACTCAGTTTTTCATTCGTAAAAATTCAGAACGAGCTTCGACACCGAACTTTAAAAATGTGTGTCACATATAAATATTTATTTAGTAATTAAGAGCACACCCATTGTTGGCTAACATAAGGTGACACTGCAAATATTATAAATAAAAATGTAATATGATGCGAGATAAAAACACTAATTTTGACTTTCTGCGTTATAATTATTCAAGCGTTGGAGATAGTATTTATTTATACAAAACACGAAATATTTGTCAAATCTAATCTCAGATGTCTGAAGATAAATACGTTAATATATATATATAATAGTACTAGTTACCCGTCCCGGCTTTGCACGCGCAGAATAAGGGTGTAGAATGCCTATATCGTCATATATATATATATATATATATATATATATATATATATATATATATCTCTAAGGACTTACGCAACTTTTTGAGGCTTATCGCGTACAAACAGACAGACATACAAACGCGGAAGGGGACTTTGTTTTATAATACTTATATAAATCTTTATTTCGTCCTACAAAAACGAGAAATAATATTGTAAAGTAAATACAAAACAAAATAAATAAAAGTTATTGGTAGATAAGACAGTTAAGTCATTAAAAAATTAATAAAATCAATCTACTCAGCATGAGAGAATGCATATATTAGTATGAGTTCATTTATGAGAGTTGTGTACGAGCTCAAGTTGTGTGTCGTCTGTAATCCTAAAGCCCCTAATTCTTATCCTATGTATGTCCTGTACATACACATGTACTACCATCTACCTACAGTGAGAAGGTAGATGGTAGTGAGCTCTGTTCAGGTATATTACAAATCATGGCAGACAATTCTGAGTTTTCCATATTATATCAATAATAAACTTATGGGTAAGTGATGCGTGTGTTAGGGTCTGTGAGAATATTATAATAAGAAATGAAACTCACGCGGATGGTCCATAAACGTGTATATTATATACACGTTATACACACAATATATGCACACAGAAGAAATAACGTTATACAGGCATAGAAGATCACATATGTACACATATACACGAACACAATACTTAAACACAAAGCGAATTATTTTGAAGCGCAAGTAACGGTTATGACGGTGGTAGAATAATGCGTAAGTCGTAAACGTTGGTAGGATCATTCGTAGCCAATATAAAAGATCCGTCGCTCCAATGCGCTTGCACCGGTAGGCGGGGCCTCAACATAGAACAAAGGACGACGTCACAACGGAGATAAACAATGCGGTTGTCCACTGTGTACGTTCGATCGTCCGTTGTGTCGTCAATCCAATATTCTATGTTGAGTTGGAATGTGTTGTGTAGTATGTCTGTTTGGATGTGTGTTTATGTATGTTTATAATATGTGTGTAAGTATGTATGTTAGTGGGATGCACATGTGGTGGACGCCACAAACTAAAACTAAAAATTGGTACATTTGCTCTCAAATGAGTTTTGAATTTATAGGAATACACTCGTTCGTTATAATAGTACATTTTACCTTTATGATTTTGGGACAGTAAATATGAAAAATACCAGTGGAGTATGAGTCTATTGCTACATATCTCAATTTATGCAAACAAAGTCAAACTTCCAATGCACATTCATCGCGTGCAATTTTTTTCTTAAAAAAAAAATGAAATCGTCCACAAATCGCTTAACATTCCAACCGACGAGGGAGCTGATCCACAGAAAAATAAATGCAACAGAAGTGAAAGAACAAATACTGACATAGTCACAACAATTGTTATTACAATTGTTGTTTATAATCACGTGGTAAAGGAAATTGAAAGTATTTACATAAAGTATAAAGTCCATATTTGGATATAGAAACCCAGTTAGTTGCGACCATATGCCGCTGTATGCGAGTGTACTGTGATAAGCTCGTCCCACATATTGACGCTAAATTTTGTGTGGACAATTTATGGTAATAAACATTACTGAATAATTAATAAAAATTTTCACGAATTATAAGCGGCCCAAGCCGCGAGTTCAGCTAGTATAATCCTATTTAGTTTAATGGAACTCTGGAATATAATATACTCATATGTGCGACGTTATTTCATTTCTACTTTCATCACAGTTCTGAGGTATATGCACGTTTTTGCAATCAAGATACCATTGTTCTTACTGAAATATTTCGAATCAAAATCGCATCTGCGATATTGATAACGCTCGAATTTTCTTCAATTTTTGAGAGCGTAACAAAGAAAAAGTATAAACATGGAATATGAAAAAAAAACATTCTTTTATAATAAAAACATTTGTCTATCATACGAATTATGAAACATCAACTGATGACTGCTGTTGAAATAATATTGAAATTAAAAAATACAAATAAATAAATATTGAGTAAAGTAAATAAATAAATCAAATACTCTAATTATTATAATAATATATATACATATATATATATATATATATATATGTATATATATTTATATATATATATATATATAGTGTAGGAATATAGGAGGGTAGTAGTGGGAGGAAGTGTATTTAAAGGAGGGTGGACGGTAGACAGGGCTCTTTTTGCTATCGTGTGTTCGGTCGATTGGTGTCATACTGTGTTATTTTTGTAATCCATTGCGATTAAGTTTGTTAGTGTCGTGTTGCTAGGGTTAGTTTTGAATTAAATTAGGAGAATTGTTGTTACATAAATTCATTAGTAAAAATTGTCAAATAGTTTGTGATTTTGTAAAATTGATTAAATTTATTATCTAGTTTTCTGTAATTTTGTTTTTAAAAAAAAATCCCTTCTGATCTGGTTTCTAAGAATAGCATAACGGCCTAAGAGAGCATCATGCCGTATGCCGTTACTTCATACGATTCGTACGCAGTAGATGATTAATGATAGCATTACTCTTTATTTTACACCGAGACAAAATAGTGACAGCAAAACAAATTAAACAAAATATGAAGTTACAGGACGTCACTATATTTAACGAGCAATTTCATATAGGTATTAAAAAAAGCCAAATACATTACTACGTTAGGGCTTAGTTTCTCATCAATTATTTGAACGCTAAGCACTTATTCTTCTTTTTTTTTCACATAATAGGCCAGCGATTGACCGTCGACTTGCCTGATGTTAAGCATCGACACGTTCTAGGACGTAGCACGCTTGCCTATAAGAAACCTGTTTACTCTGGATTTGAGTACACCAACGTTGTACCTATCAGGAAATACGGACTCAGATAAAGTATCCCACTGTTTCGCAGTGTGAATGATGAATGTAGATTGAAAGCGTTTCGTACGTAGGCGGGGAATTTCCAATGTGTACCTATGGCGCTTTGGTTGCGTTTGCCTGGCCGATCGATAGTAAAAGGGGGCGGGAGAAATCAGTTCGTGTAATTTCTGAGCACATTCTCCGAAATGTATCCGATATAAGACTGAAAGTGGTGCAACCACACGTCGATGTTCGAAATTTTGGAGCCTAGATTCAAATAATTTGTCGTCTCCTATCAGCCTCCTGGCACGCCTCTCAATCATCTCTAGAGCCTGAAGGTGGTAAAAAGGTGAAAGCAGTACTCCATACAATATGACCTCACTTGTGCTTTATATAAGCTGAGCAGCTGTTCTGGAGTAAAGTAGCGTCTCACTTTGGAGAGGATACCAAGCTTTCGAGCGGCTATTTAAGCTTTGGACTGAATAAACGTGAGAGTAACGCCAAGAAGGCCAAGATGGTCAGTTATAGGTACGGACACATTTCGGAAAGAGGGAGGTAGCTGGAATTCCCTCTTTTTGGCGAAAAAAAAACACGCCTGCGTCTTGGATGCATTGAACATGACCAAATTAGCATCGGGTCGATGCTAATCGGACACTGTCTTAAGGGACTTTTCATGCGCTCAACCATGGCCTCTCTTTGAGCCTGGATTTGGGCCTCACTAGCTTGCGCGTTGGAATTATAGCTCTCGACAACTGTGCAATCATCTGCGCACCCATGGATACCGGGCATCAGCAGATCATTAATGTGCAGCAGAAATAGTGTAGCAGAGAGCACTGACACCTGGGAAACACCGGAATTTATAGCCATTTGATCCGACGAGTGGCCATCAACCACCACTCGTAACAATCGGTTCCTCAGGAAGTCTGAAATCCACGCACACAGGCTAGCAGGCAGGCAATATGCAGGAAGATTGCTGATAAGGCCATCATGCCAAACCATGCCTTCCTGTGTTTCTCGATGGCCTCACTCCAGATGTGTATATGACGTATGCCAGAAGATCACCAGTTTACTGGTTTCAGCGAAACCTGTACTATCTGTCACTGAGAAGGTCATTGGCTCCCAGGTACGTCAGGAGCCTAGTATTTAGGATAGGTTACATTGTCTTGCACAAAATGGACGTAACCGAGATGGGCCTGTAATTGGCAGGGTCAGCACGACTACCCTTTTTAGGCACGGGCTGAACGTTAGCAAGCTTCCAGGACTTAGGCACTTGACCAGTCTCAAAAGAGAAGCGAAACAGACGCGTCAGGATAGGAGACAGTTCAAGCGCACAGTTCCTCAATACAATTGCTGTAATGCCATCAGGTCCGCTAGCCTTGTTCACGTCAAGGCTCCGTAGCATTTTGCGAACTTCCTTTTGCCGAATGCGTATATCACTCATAAGAGTGTCGGCGCTAGGTGTCGCGCTACAAGCGTCAAGACGTGAAGACTCCGCAAATAAAGACGCAAACAGATTTACCTTCTCTTCAGCGGTGTGAGCTAGCGTCCCGTCAGGCTTCTGAAGGGGAGGCAGTGAGGGCCTACAAAAGTTCGCTTCTACTGGTTTAGCTGATACTGTGAAGGGTGAGTGAGCCGTGTCACTTATTGTTCTATTATGAAATTCCATATTTCTTGAAGTTCCAATGCCTAAGATCGAAGGTGACTAACCAACTTGTGCTTTATAAAATTTTAAAATATATTATTATTTTACTCAGAAAAGCCTTTTTTTTTATAGAATAGGAAGGTGGACGAGCATATGGGCCACCTGATGGTAAGTGGTCACCAAACGCCCTTAGACATTGGCATTGTAAGAAATGTCAACCATCGCTTATAGCCAAATTTATAAAATTTTATGTCCCTTGTGCCTGTAATTACACTGGCTCACTCACCCTTCAAACCGGAACACAACAATATCAAGTATTGCTGTTTTGCGGTAGAATATCTGATGAGTGGGTGGTACCTACCCAGACGAGCTTGCACAAAGCCCTACCACCAGTAAGCCTAATTCACAATTAATAATATAAGATAATTAATACGATATAATAAGCAAAATAACCAAAAAATATTCTTCTTCGTTGTGAAAATCTTGTCATAGCGGTCGTGGTTGCCATGAAGTATTATGAATTGTTCGGCGCAGGTGTTATTCGCCTCCGACAGCAAACAAAAGTAGATATATAATTTTGAAATAAACATTTTTTTTATTTAAAAATTAAAAGAAACATGACTGCTCGCTTGCATGGCTTATAACATATTATTATTTTTAAGGTTTGCAGACATAATAAAAATTATAATTAATTAATAAGTAAAATTATGATCTAGTTTTGTTAAATATAATTGATGATGATTTTAATTTTTTTAATTAAACCAAAATCGTCGAATTTAAAGTTTAATCCAATTTTAATTAATCATATTTACACAAATACCTCACAGATCGTTCCTTAACAACTAATGAATTAAGTATACCGATTGCATCATTCGTGTTACAGTGTCAAAATCCAAATACATTTTCAACAACTTTGTATAACCTGACGCAGGATTTGTAACCAGAACCTCGAGTTAGACGGAAAAAAAGCCAGCAATTAAATCAACACGACGTTTCGTTTTTAAAAATATTCTGTAATACGTAAATATTCTGTACTAC
The DNA here is from genome assembly GCF_905147045.1 of Nymphalis io. Lineage (NCBI taxonomy): Eukaryota > Metazoa > Arthropoda > Insecta > Lepidoptera > Nymphalidae > Nymphalis > Nymphalis io. The sequence continues at coordinate 12,628,462 of NC_065902.1, forward strand.
GTAAAAACATTCTTTTTATGAATATATATTTATTTAATATTTAACCTGAAACTTTCCTTTGTCGCAATGTTTGTTAGTCTGTAATGCTAAAACATATATGAATTTGTTAGTTATCTTATTTAGCCATTGAATCTACAGGGTACGTGTGTCACGTATATATAACTTTTGCGCCATTGATAAGAAAAATTACATAATGTATGCAAGTTTTGTGTAATATACTTATATATAGAATTCGTCTCAACTAAATATGTATATGTATGTCAACTCATACTTTTTTATATTAAATAAGATATTCATTGATACTATGAATAATACATTGGACAAACATCGTATCGTTTTTGGAGTATTAGTCGGACACGGTTTGGAGTATTACACAGAAACGATAAAATAGAACTAAAACTATCGTATTTTATTTATTGTTCTTATCTATAAGTTAATTCATAATACAATTTAACAACCATTAATCTTTTCTATTTCTATTAAATAAATTTCTTTAAACTTTGCCAGCGCTAATGTGCAATAAAATATTATTATGAAGCTATTGAAGATTTTGTTTTCCCAAATTGCATACAAGGCGAAGGGCTCATACATACATTTTATGGGCTTGTTCATCACATTACTTTAGGGAGAATTATACGTGAATCAGAAGTCCTAAATAATAATGTCCTCCAGATCGATTTCGGTCGCGGCGGTCAATCTCAAGAGAGATTAGCGAACTGCGCAGGCGATAATATTATAGTGCACAAGTGTGTGCTCAAAAACAGGTGCCACTCTATTCCCTAGCTCTTATAATCCGATGGGACAGCATTCTGACACGACCGAAAAGAGCTCAGGTGCAGGCCCAACGGCTTAACGTGCTTTTCAAGGCACGGGAGTGTACACACTTCCAACTTCAAGATTCCGGGCTGCTACTGAGAATTTTCTGACATATAATCCCAAAAACTTTTTATTGGCCCAACCTGGGAATTAGACCCAAGACCTCAAGATCAAGAAATGAGGCAGTCAAGTTAGAAAAAGTCCTATATATAATTTATATGAACCATCTATAGTTGCATTTTGGGGTTAAAACCGACTCATATTATGTGAGAGCAAACGGCATATCACCTTGTGGTTCCATGGGGAGCTATCCTATCATAAACTTCGTTGCTATAAATTATTATAATAATAAGAAATTCATATTTATTTTAGTAAAGAAACGTATTTTAGTAGATATTTTTTCTTATCTTTCTTGGACGAACGTGTCTAAAAATATACCTTTGAACATTAGTTACTACGTTCAAAACGTTAAAAACGTTACGTTAAAAACGTTACAATACGTTTAAAACGTTTAGTTAGGCGTTCAAAGTTTTTGACTTAGACTATAGAAAATTAAAGCGCAAAATCATGCATACATATAAACTAAGAGTAATAATTTTAATTAGTTTCTTAATTAATAAAGTCATTCACCTGTAAACGGAAAATCAACTAGAATAATCCTAAAGAACTAGAGCGAATTTATTGAATAAAAAGCCGATCAAGAGCGAGTCCGACTCGCTTGTAGGGTTTTACAGTATTTATTTTACCGAGGGAGCATTTTTTTATTTACCTGTAAAATATTGGTGAGTGATATTGTGTATTTTTAATGTGACAAGTATTCCTGCGCTTTGAAGGCGCCTTGAGGCTTGGATTATATGTCGTGATGGCGGTGACGTGACGCTATCTTATGCCCGTCATGCCCCCTCTATATTCCCTTGTTAGTGCTTGACGCGTTTACTATTTGCTGTATATTATTATAGTAATGAGACAAATGTATTTATTTGTTTACTCCATATTTATTTATTACTTTTGTTCAATTATTAATTATGTAAATTAACATTAATGTTAATTTATTTATTTCACATCTGTCGGGCGTCCCGTGACGGCCTCATCTTTTTAATATATAACTATCCCTAGCTAACTATTGAGTAGTTTTTGAGATAAGTTGAGAGTGGAGTGGGAGTCTGCAATATATAATATTATACGCCCATGATTCACCCACCTAACACTTCGGTACTCTAAGTACAAACATTGGCCGTGAAAGTTGGATTACGCGAGAAGACACCCTTTACGATATTTTATTCTACTGAACATTTTTCTATGGAACCCTAAAAATATTGAAGTCTTCGACTTTAAAATTACCGCGGAAAGAATAAAGATCGTATCAAGAAGTTCATTTTAAACCATTGAAGGCAAGATGTTTTAAAGGCGTACTTTCTTACTATTGCATTTCTTACTCCATTGTTCAACTGATATTTAAATGTAGCGCATATTGACCCTTAAAATAATTACTTTAAAGTCTTCGTGTTGCTGCAAAATATTAAAATATTATAGTTTTACAATTACAATAAAAACAACACCTTCATGATATTTAAAAGTTTACATTGTCTGGTTCGTCTTCAAATCTACATTCTGCTCATGGTAGGACATTTGCACAGTCTTTTTTTGGGGGGATCACTTAAATTAGTCGAACTAAATTAATAAATAAAAATGTCTTGATAGATAAAACTAAAATTATAAAATGATAAATATAATTAGAAGCAAAAGAGATATAACAATTTAGCTTCCAAGGTTGGTAACGCTTTGGCGATGTAGGAGAGCTGTTAAGATTTCTTAAAGAGAAAATGTTTTAGGATAGGGTTTACCATTGACTATCAATGCACATGACGATTTGATTGCAAGACGTTATTATAATATTTAAGTAAAAAACGCTCTCTAAAATATTAAAAAAATATTTTAAAATGCATTATTCATGATATTTCGTATCTAGTAAATGAAATATGAACAGCAGTGCTCTGTAGGAGCTCACTTCGTATCTCGCTCGTGAAATGTTGTAAGACGACGTACGCTGTTCTGATGCATTTACTCTTTTAACGTTCTAAATTGTCTACATGTTGCATTTTTTTTTTGATATTTCACAATCGTGTGCATTGAATGTCGAGTTTATTCGAGTAGAATGGCCCAACTTTACATAAAACTTAATGTCAATAAATATAGTACAATCTATGAAGACACTGACGCGTTTATTATGATGCTTACATTGGAATGACGTCCGTGTTTATTGGAAAACACACATCTACTGATTATTTCACTGATGCGTAATAACACTATGAACGATTACTTAGAATTTTTAGAAAGAAAAATAAATAATAGTAATACTATAGATGCTTATTTTTTTTTATAATATAGGAAGGCGCACAGGCTTGCTGCTGGTAATTGTTCACTACCTATAAACATTGGCGATGTTAGAAACTCCTTACTTCACCAATGCATCACCAATATTGGGAACTAAGATGTTATGTCCTATTGTACACTGGCTCACTCATCCTTCAAACTGGATCACAATAATATCAAGTACTGTTGTTTTACGGCCCGAGATGGCCCAGTGGTAAGAACGCGTGAATCTTAACCGATGATCGTGGGTTCAAACCCGGGCAAGCACCACTGAATTTTCATGTGCTTAATTTGTGATTATAATTCATCTCGTGCTTTACGGTGAAGGAAAACATCGTGAGGAAACATGCATGTGTCTAATTTCACTGAAATTCTGCCACATGTGTATTCCACCAACCCGCATTGGAGCAGCGTGGTGGAATAAGCTCCAAACCTTCTCCTCAAAAAGAGGAGAGGAGGCCTTTAGCCCAGCAGTGGGACATTCACAGGCTGTTACGGTTACGGTTGTTTTACGGTAGAATATCTAATGGGCGACACACAAGGCCCTACTACCAAATATTTTTAATAGTTGTGACTATTTTATAGGTATACGAAAATATCGCTATAGGTAAGTAAAGTTATTATTTGTATGGCAGAAAAAAACGTACGTGATATTATTTTGTAAGTTAAATGTACTTTAAATTAAACAAGCTTGTATTTACACACGATGTAAGGAATGGTAAATATTTCTTACAGCGACGATGTCTATGGGCAGTGGTGAATATTTAACATATTTTGATACCAATAATATTTTTTAAAAAAATATGAAACAAAATAGTTGAAAAAACCTTCACGAAATGACTTGTTACTTGAAGGCGTGTTTTTATTTATTTAATTACTATCGATATCTGTGAATAGAATGGAACATAGTCGCTATCGGTGTATTTGTTTGTAGGCCAAGATCCTCTTAGCTGAACACCGAAATTTGATACAGTTTTCAATCTCATTTAGACAGCCGTAGTTAGAATATGTGAATTTTAACCAAAGATTGTTTAAAATAAAACAATATTGAATTTTCATATGCTTATTTTTGTGATGGCGTATGATCAGTAGAGGATAATATCAGCCACTTGAGCTTGGCAGTGATCTTACACCATCAAAATCGTTCTTTCGTCCTTCAAACGTTTTATTCCTTCAAGCGAGGCGTGAAGAGGCATCTCGCAAGATGCCTCTTCACGCCTATTAAAATACACTCTACGCTTTGCCGGCCCGCAGGCCGGCAAAGCGTGGGCGGCTAGTTCAGAACAATTTTCCCGACTGTACTGGCCGTCATCGCGTTAGGACTCTACTACCATTTACCATAAAGTGGAGTAGAGTCATTAGCCTTCCTGGCAAATATATAAAAAAAATCGTGAGGAAACCTGCAGGTGTCAGACGAACTTTTGCCATATGTCAACATAAGTCAATCATCATTGGTGCAGATAGATCGAATAAGATCTAAATTTTCTTCTTAAAAGGAGATTAGTGGAATTCCATTGTCCCAAATACATTACAAGCAATGCACGCGTCTTAATATTTTTTTTATAAATGAACACTTTTTAAAATTTTCCTAAACTTATGTTAGTGAGATTGAATAATATATGACTAGTCTACTGATGACATTTTAATACAAAAACAAATCTTTATATTTGTTCTTCTATTTATTTTAAGATATGAATTATAACTTGTATAAACTGCATACCGGTATTACGTCAAAGATAACTGAAAAATTATTATAGTATATTGGTCCTTATTACCAAAGTCAATAAGAATTATATTCCTATTTTATATCTATTATAATATTTGTTTATTTGCTTATGAACTCTAAGTCTTTATTTTGTCGTTGTATTCTTGTTCCATTCGATTGGAAGCAGCGGCATTGGAAACAAAAAATAAAAAATAAATGTTTATTAGAAAAACTTACGTATATTCTTCAAAATGAAGATTTCGACGAAAGATTCTGAAAAAAGTGAGTATGCAGTCATTATTCTTACATACAAAATACCTCACCAAAATCTTCTATTTTCAAAGAGGAATACTTGTGATATAATGGGAATTATAAAATATATGTGAAACTCTTAGTGGTACATTGTGCAAGAATTCTGTTGTTGATGAGATCATGTTGGGAATGGAATACTACATTCCTAGCTCAGACCTCATCAGTAAGGGTACGCGTTGGTTCACTCGTGAATGTGCCGATGCTGTATCATATAATCAGGTGGCATATCGCGCGTGGATTAACGGCTGCATTAGCGGGGCATCTAATATTGACTCACTGAAAGCAAACTACAACAAAAACTCCAAGCCCTGTAGAAAGACATACACGAGAGCGGTTGCACATCGCATTGTACAGATTGGTCATGACCTTGTTTCGCATCCTAGGGGCTCCCGTAGCTTCTGGCGTCTGACCAAGTCTGTGCAAAACAATTTCTGCCAACCTTCGCTGCCACCGCTCAGAAAACCGGACGGATCGCTAGCTCACAGTCCGCAGGAGAAAACCGATCTCCTGGCTCTTTGCCGATAACTCCGTGATCGATGATTGTAGTACGCTGCCACCAACAATACCTTCAAGTGGCCATACGATGCCTGACATCAAAAGCAGGCAACGTGATGTGCGTGCGGAGCTGCAATCACTTGATGTTTAGAAAACTAGCGGTCCCGATGGAATACCAGCCATAGTGCTGAAGAAGTGCGCGGCGGAGCTGTCTCCTTTGTTAACGTGACTGTTTCAACTTTCTTTCTCTTCGGGATGTGTGCCGGAGGCTTGGAGAAGAGCTAGCTATGCAAGCGGTTCCCAAAAAAGGGGATCGGTCTGACCCGGAAAATTATCGGCCAATAGCCTTACTTACTTTGTAAGGTGATGGAACGGATTCTAAACGACCAACTGATCCATTACCTAGAAGATCACTGCTTAATTAATGATCGTCAGTACGTATTTCGACCAAAACGGTCCACAGGTGATCTTCTAGCGTACGTAACACACCTCTGGGGTGAAGCTAACGACAAGCATGGAGAATCGTCTGATGTTAGCCTATCTCCAAGGCTGCATGGTGGATACCACGGATGCGCAGTGTCTGGGCGAGCGGAAATTGAGGAGAGGTGGGAGAATCTTGTCATTGAACTCGACAGGACGTTAGAGCTCATCGCCAAATGGGGTTCTGATAATCTTATTAAGTTTAATGCCAAGAAAACACAGGTATGCGCTCTCACAGCGAAAAAGTCACCATTTTCCCCTCTTCCCTCCCTCTGTGTCACTCCGCTGGTGATACACAGCAAAATCGCCATGCTGGGGATCGATGACGTTTGCTGTGACCGTAGTTCAAGGGATTACATCGAGGCTGTTAGAAAAACAGCTTCACGGAAACTCGGAGTTCTGAAAAAGGTTCGGCGTGTTGTACAAAACACAGGTACGGTCTTGCGTTGAATATTGCTCTCACCTTTGGGATGGCTCCGCTAAGTACCTACTGGAGGCCTTGGATTGGTTGCAGCGACGTGCGCTCCGCATTATTGGCGACGTAAAGGTCACAAACACCCTCGAGCCTTTACAATTGCATCGAGAGATAACAGCGCTAAGCGCTTTCTGTCCACTGTATCACGGCGAGTGCTCTGAGAAATTATTCTCTCTAATTCCTGCTTCCCGCTTCCTTCATAAGTCTACGCGTGCTGGCTCTCGATGTCACCGCCTAACTGTGACATCAATTCCATCGCGCACAAAGAAATTAGGCAACTCCTTTCTTTGTCGCACTTCCAAAAAATGGAATTCCTTACCAGCTTACGTGTTCCCGTCCTCTTACAACCTGGGTTCCAAACGAGGCGTGAAAGGTGCATCTTGCGGGCCGGCAAGGCGGGGGCGGCTAGTGCTGAACATTCTTCCCAACTGTACAGGCCGTCGTCGCTTTTCGACTCTACTACCACTTATCATCAGTTGGAGTAGTCATTTGTCTACCCGGCGCATATAAAAAAAAGGATTCTTAGGTAACTACTGGGTAAGGTTCAGTGAGTAAGATAGTGTAATTGAAGTCACAAGATATATCTGTGTTATAACATGTAGTTCACACGGCTGGCAGCACACTGAAGCTATAATTATTGACTTTGTATGGGTGTCTGTGACCAGATCAACAAGTAGTCCATTTTCCCATCTCTGATGGAATCTTCTAATTTATATGAACTCCTACTATCCCGCTTCTTAGATGGAATTTTTATACGCAAAGAAAATGATTGCTTGATGAAATTATTTATTATAAATAGGAGCACTAAATATCAAATGTCAAAAATCTATTAATCATTCAAAAAATAAGTACTTTAGACATAAAAAAACCGACAGGGAGATTTCTGGAGGATTTTTGGTTTAGTTTTCCACAATATTTTAGTAAGTTAGATGAGGGAGGAAATACTAATAATAAACTGCACCTTCAGGCTGTAAGAAATACGAACATTATCGTACACCGACCGTCAATGCTTCTCCAACCATGCGATCTATAATGTCATATTTCCCGTTAAACCTGAACTCTGTGCACAAATTGCTTGGAGAATAACAGTTGAGTGTCCCATACATCCATCCAGAGTATATAAAGCTTACTTACTCGTATCGTATTCGTACGGCTTACTTACTGACATTCCTTAATATGTTTATTGATTTTTTCCGTTATATATATTTTTAAAATCATTATTATAACACACAATCTTTTGACGATTAACATCTCAAAAACTTGTTACGTTATTTTTAAGATTATTAGATTAGATTAATGGCGTTTGGCGCAAGAAAAAGCCAATGAAAGATCTGGGTTTGAGGCTGGATGGCAACTTGACGTGTAAAAACTCACGTAAGACGAACCAAAACTTTTTTCATGTATTGATCCCATTCGTAAAGTTGTTCGTTGTATTCCACGATTACTGCGCTATCACGTATACAACTCCCTAGTTAAACCACATCTTTTATACTTAATTGAAGTGTGGGGCACTGCCGCTAAAACTCACTTAGCAGAAATTCAGATTATGTAAAATAAAATTATATAAACTTCTTTTTCGATACCAATGTTTAACACCTACTACCAAAATTCATACAAACACTAAAATTATGAATACTACACAACTATATATACACAATGTTTGCATATTAATACAGAAATTATGAAAAAGTTCTCTCCCTTCTAACTTCACATTTAAACATGAAATAACAAAACGAAGTTGTCGCAGAGCTGGTTGGTACTCCAACGAACTACGCGAAACGCGGTACACGAACGTATAAAAAAATTAATAACCCTTGAAGATGCGCAGATTTATAACAAATTACCCTCCAATAATTAAAAATTGTAACTAAATGCAAATATTTAAAATTGTAACTAAATTCAAAACAAATTAGCACAATATGTTATAAATATCTACTTTTTAAAAACCTATTATGTACACACCTACTACTGACGTATAATAATTGCTTACCAATTATTATTTATTGTTTTCACTCATAACGGATCGGATCGGAACGAATTTAGATCAATATAATATTATACCTACCATGAACGACAAACTACCTGCATAATATTTTCTTTAAAATTTGTAAACATTTCTCATATAAGTGTCTTTTTGTTTTATGTTTATAAGCCTAAGAACAAGGATACTTTCCATGTTTGGTCCGTATATTTATGCTACTATTAATGTTTTTTTTTGTAAAATTCGTGTGACCGTTGCATGGAAGCAGTTTTTACTGCTGGCGCAAAATAGAGGTATTAGCTTGAAGATTTTAGCTCTATGTCAGTCTATGGAATTGTTACTGTCAAACAAATATTTTGATTACAATGCATTTTTTAAACTGGTTTAATTGGAATGATTCTTAACTTGTTTGAAAAAAATAATGTTTAGCTGCTAATACAGCTCATCCCTGGTTAGAGTATACATACAGACTTTTGAAAATTCATTTTGGAACATTAAATTCAAATCTTGACTATTTAGTGAAGTAATTTTGGTTAAATGATAACTTTATTATTGAGAACGAATACACTTTGGTGTAGGTTACCAACACTGGGCGCTAATTTTACATCAGTACTCTTTAAATCAATCACGAAAAATCATCTAATTACGTTACAATTAATGAGTATTTGACATGTCACTAGCGAAACTGTAATTTCACGCCATTGATGATTTCGTATTCGCTTATATTTTTATGAAGTTATTCTTATCGTGCTAATAATTTAAATAATATAATTACTCAAAGCAGAACAAACATTGAGCCGGATATCTCAGTGGTTAGAACGCGTGAATCTTAACCGATGATCGTGGGTTCAAACCAGGGCAAGCACCACTGAATTTTCATGTGCTTAATTTGTGTTTATAATTCATCTCGTGCTTGACGGTGAAGAAAAACATCGTGAGGAAACCTGCATGTCTCAAATTTCACTGAAATTCTGTCACATGTGTATTCTACCAACTCGCATTAGAGCAGCGTGGTGGAATAAGCTCCAAACCTTCTCCACAAAAAAGGAAAGGAGGCTTTGGCCCAACAGTGGGACTTTCACAGACTGTCAAGACAAAAAAAAACTAAAAAAAATGATTTTGATATTTGACGTTTATTATATCTATGTATTGAATGTCTTTTCAGAATATGGATACGGAGTTCGCCATATTCAAATGATATGCATGTGTCTGAATATGATCTCGTTATTCATCGCCCGCGGCAGCTTAGGGGTAGCTGTACTTGCCATGACTGATATGGGAAAACGAAGTAACCCTAGCGTAACTGTAAGTAACAATGATCTCCGAATATCAATCTTACGCTATGACTTTAACCTTCAGAGAAATATTTTGCTCTGTTTTGAGTTTGTTCCTTAATACCGCAACGCCTACTAAGCGTTGAAACTTTTTGATACGTATATGTTAATAAAACGAATGAATTATTCTTGCAGGTATACGAATGGGATAAAAAGATCCAGGGCTTAATATTATCTTCATTCTTCTGGGGTTACACTGCGATGCAGATTCCAGCTGGTCTTCTGTCTAAGAGATATGGTGGAAAACCTATCCTGTTATTTTCATTGTTGACCAATGCAATCATTTGCGGTCTTCTACCAACACTTGTGCATTATGTCAGTATTATATATTCTATTAATCAGGTAGTAAAAACGGCCTTTCGTAATTATTACCATTTTCACTTTGTAATTACCTGGTCGAGGTAAAAAACCGAGTAAGCAACATTGAGTTTTCTTTTATTTAATTTGTCTTGATATTTGCTAAACTATGTAAGTAATTCGAGATTCATATATGTAATAATTTAAATATGTCCATTTCCAATATTTAATAAGGACAGCTTAATTATATGTATATAATTCCTATACAATATCAATCGATATTTTTAAAAGGTACTGTAGGAATATAAGTATAAATACTCTGTGTTGTTAGAATTTCCCATCGGTAGTATAATATCAACATATAACCTTCTCTTGCTATGTATTATTATTTGTGAATCCAATAATATACACAACGGACTTTTTTTTATATAGCCCAAATGACTTTTGGCTTTTATAAATATTATTGATATTATTTGAGCCTGTTGGCGTGGTTGGTAGATACTTGCCTTTCACGCCGAAGGTTGTGGGTTCGATTCCCACCCAGGACAGACATTTGTGTGAACATGTCTGTTTGTCCTGAGTCTGGGTGTTATTATCTATATAAGTATGTATTTACAAAAGAAAAGTGGTATATGTAGTATATCAGTTGTCTGGTTTCCATAGCACAAGCTCTGCTTAATTTGTGATCAGATGGGCGTGTGTGAATAATGTACCAGAATATTATTATTATTACATACGGAAATATGTTATTTGTAGTAATATTTTTTATTATTTGGATTTCAGGGTGGATGGCAAATAGTATGCGCATGTCGAGTGCTCATGGGTCTCACACAGGCTTGCCTTTTCCCTGCCAGTCACACGCTACTTGGCAAATGGCTTCCAGCACAAGAAAGAACCTCGTATACTGGCATAGTGTATGGAGGTATGTATGATTATTTTATTCTAATAAAATAACTTAAAAATAGTATTGTTTAACATTTTGCTCAAAGGTATTTTCCCTTTATAATAAAGATTGATTGCTAGGTCTCGTTCTCTTTAAGGGAGAAGGATTTAGACCTTCATTCATCACGCTACTCCAATGCGGGCTGATTCTCCAATACATTTGTTAGAATTTCTTCCGACACATTCATGTATAGTAACTATTTTTATTCACTGATAAGTAAGAGATCAATTACAATTATATTTTTATTTAGATAAAGCATTTATTAACACTTTTACTGTTGGTAGGGCTTTGTGTAAGCTCGTCTGGGTAGGTACCACCCACTCATCAGATATTCTACCGCAAAACAGCAATACTTGATATTGTTGTGTTCCGGTTTGAAGGGTGAGTGAGCCAGTGTAATTACAGGCACAAGGGACATAAAATCTTAGTTCCCAAGGTTGGTGGCGCATTGGCTATGTAAGCGATGGTTGACATTTCTTACAATGCCAATGTCTAAGGGCGTTTGGTGACCACTTACCATCAGGTGGCCCATATACTCGTCTGCCTTCCTATTGTATAAAAAAAAAAACCCTTGTACGGTATTTATATATGGTAAGTTACAAATGTTTTGTGTACTGTATGCATCGCTTATTTCAACGTCAATCAAATTATGTAACTCGTGTCCGGTAATTACAAAAGACCAAAGAAGCTGTTAGATAATAACCATTTTTTTTAATTTTATTACATTGACGACTACTGAACTGCAGTTCGTGCGCATGTCAATATATATAAACGTATTACCCGCGGCTTCGTTCACATCATAATTCAGAATTACCAATTTCCATAGTTTTTTCTTCAAAAAGAAATTTTATTATCTTTACACTTTAATAAATCCTTCCTCAGTACTTACTTACTGTGTAAAAGAAACCCGTACATAAGTTTCTAGCCCCAGTCTGTTGGTAATTCTTTTATATAAATAGATAAAATACTAAATGTCAAACATACATTAATCTATATTAAAATTTACTTTGTTCAAGTAGACTATTATCATTTGAGAAGATAAATTAATTGTATAACTACCGCAGTATTTTATCCAAAACATAAACAATCTTGTATCCGTTTGTAATCTTGACTTAACAGTAATATAAATATTTCGGAAAATTAATCTTTTAAAAAATACACAACAAGCCAAGAAGTTTGTACACTTGTTTATATGTAAAGTGTACTTGCTTCATAAATGAAGTTCTTATACAGTATTTTTCGTTAAAATTATTATATTTTTTATAAAAATATGTTTCAATGCGAAAGTATCAAGTGAAAAGGCCTCGGCGAGATAAAAATCAGTGGTATAACTTTTTTCATTTATGCCTTCTTTAGTAAATTTTTGTAAGTTCTTTTTAATAAGCTGTGTTCATTCTTTGTGGTTTTTGTCGTATAAGAGCGTTTTTTTATATAAATAAAATTTGTTTTTCCACTTATTAAGAAAATGCTTTCAATCTGCGCTCCTCTGTTTTTGAAGTTAATCTTGACTAATATTATATATGTGAAAGTAAGTTTGTCTTTCTGTTACGCTTTCACTGCTAAACCACTGAATTCAATGAAGTTTGGTATTTATTTATTATTAAATAAGTTAAGTATGAAGCTTAAACCCTAGATAAGAAGATTTTTTTATCATATATCATATTATCATAATTGCTGTATAGTTGAAGTAAAATGGAGTAAGCCTTCGTAACCATAGATTACATTGATTTTTAGAAAAACAAAGTAATAGCCTTGACAAGGTTTGGAATTTACTCCACGGCAGTAGTCGTAATCAATTACGATTTGAGATTTAATTATGAACTTTTGTTAGCGAGATCTGAAATCAATTATTTTCTGCAATTTACTTTGAATGCATTGAGTTTGCAATTTGTCATCTTACGATTGCAGAATCTAAAGAAATTGCATTTAAATGATCCATTATGGGATAATAAGGCAAATTCTATCAAAGATTTGCTTGGATTGCTATAAATAAGTTTTTCAAATGTTTTATACCTTTTGGATAGAAAATGCAAATATTTAATAATTATTTTTTAAACAAGTTAATTTTGCAGTTTAATTGACTTGTAATGAAATAAAATGTTTTTATTTATATTAAGTTAGGATTTTCATAGAAGGTTGTTCGACTGAGGCAAGTAAAAGCTATTAAGCTTTTCAGTCAAAAAAAAAATGCCAGTCGCAGATTGGTTCTTGGGAATTGGCAGTGTGTCACTTCAAAGCCTCAGAAAACAGGTTTTTTACCTCGGAAAATAGGTTTTTATCTTTGGTCTAAAGTCGTGTCGGATTACCATCTAAATAGATTATGAGAATTAGACATTAGAGAGTGTACTGTATGCGTGTGTGTGTGTTTATGCACACATTTAGCGTTATAAATATACTTAGCCAGTCTTCGGTCATGAGCAAAACATACATTGTTTTTATAAATAACAATATGGTATAGTACAGTATATAAAAGTTGTAACAGATGTTAAGGCAAATAAAGAATGAGAAAAATGAATATGTTTTTCCTATTAATTAAATAATATAATGATGTTTGAAATCTTATAAAACTAATGTTTTATTTGTTAATACAAATAGGGTAATAATTGTAAGGAAAGATCGAATGCTAACAATTGATATTGACGCAAACAAATAGGATATCAAATTCGCAGTGTGTTCACATGTCTACTGGGAGAAAAATCTTTACAAATCAAGATTTGTAACACAATAGCTTTAACCCTTGAAGTTACAGAAAGGTTAACATGTTAAGCAATATTTGGGTTGTATTGTACTAGCCAATGAATTTTAATATGCTTAATTTGCGATTATTTTTATTAATTACGTGTTCAGTGATGAGGTAAAATATCATGTGGTAGCCTAAATCTATCGGATGGAAATCTGCCACATGTGTATCTACCGATCCGCATTGAATGTGTTTTGGAATAGGTCTAAAATATTTTATTTATGTTATAGGCAGGTGGACGAGCAAATGGGACACCTGATGGTAAGTGGTCAACGCCACCCATAGATATTTGCGATGTAAGAAATAATAACCCTTCCTTAAATCGCCATTGCGGCACCAACCTTGGTAACTGGGTTGTTATGTCCCTTATACCTGTAGTTATACTGGCTCACTCAGCCTTCAAACCGGAACGCAACAGCACTAAGTATTGTTGCTTAGCGGCAGAATATCTGATGAGTGGGTGGCATATGGGTAGGATATGTGCTTGCACAAAGCCCTACCACCAGTCAAATACATATTGAAAACAAACTTATAAAGCAGCTTGAAAAAAAGTAGGTATTTTGTGACGTCAACTTCAAAATGTTACTCTCATCGCGCCCTAAGATGTTTCACTTCAAATGTTCTTAATCCACATAACAGTTCATTCTTTTTAAAATATTCTCGTATATTCGAGAAAATTAAGATGACAAAAGGATTGATAAATTTCTTTTCGTTTTTATAGGTACCCAAATGGGCATTATAATAGCTATGCCCGTATCAGGTGTTTTGGCGGAAACGAAAATGGGTTGGAAACTTATATTCTACACAGTGTCGTGTATAATGTTCGTCACTGCGGCGATATGGGCCTTCTTCTCAGCCAACAGTCCGAGGGATCACCGTCTGATGACGAATGAGGAAAGAGAATATATTGAGAGAGGGTTGAACGTTGCCAATTCTAAGGTAAGGGCTTGTATTTCTGTTTACAAGTATAACATCTAACTTTCTAATGAAGTTTTGTCAAATAGACGAAAGATCGAAGTTATTTGGTTTAACCCCCTCTGGGAAGATACTATCCACTCACCAGTTTTTTTACTAGGAAAAGTTTTTTACCTGCAATCTAAATGGATATTGGTGAAACAAATCATTTAACATCAAGGGATCGTTATCTTCATTTGGCTTATAGAAATTAAAAAAAAGTGGAGACAAAGTAAGCATGACTAGTGTTTTTCTTGAAAGAGGCTTTGTTCTTTGTTCTGATACTTAAGCCGTTTAATGGTGTAGTAGTTAAAGCTCTCTTAATGTACAGAATATAAAATGAGTACTAAATTGTCACAACTAACTATTAGGTGCTTCTTAACCCGGAAAATGCTATGAATAAAATAGTCTTCGCATAAAACTGAGCAAGTTTATTCAAATAGCGCTCACTATATATTAGTCCTGTAAAAATTTAAACTGAGTCACATTTAACAGCGTTTTATTTAGGTTTGAATCTACCGTGGGTCAAATATTGTACCTTAATTTAGTATTAGTTTCACCCAAACAATTGAGCGGATATTTGCACTTATTTGTACTTTTGCGCATAACAATACATTTTTTTTATAAGTATATCAATTATGGGCTTATATTAATTTATAAACATTTAGTATGAATAATATTTCCTATTTCTGTGTCAAATATGTCCAACGTATCTATACTCGTAAAATTTTTATAGATTCTTAGAACGCCATGGAGGCAAATATTTACTACAAAGGCTTTATGGGCTATAATGTTGAGTCACTTTGGCTGTGCCGTCGGTTTTGTGCTCTTTTTCGTCGACATGCCCACTTATTTGGAGAGAGGCCTACAGATATCGTTGAAAAATGTAAGTACATAATAAAATCATTAATATTTATGCGTTTAAATGAAATTTGGCGACGCCTTATTCACGAAGGTCAATCAAAGCATGACAATGACTGGTTAAACTACTAAAAGAAAAACGCACTAGGCGTCATGAGCGGGCTTCAAACCCCCGCCCATCTGGGGGCGCATACACTTGTCGGAAGTGCGGCCGGAGGATCCTCTCTCGCATTGGTCTTTTCAGTCATGAACGCAAGTGCCTTCGCGATGCCGCTTAAATTATCTGTCAAAGATGCAGAAGCCTATATAATAAATGAAACACAACAAACACAATCCAAAATTTTCCACAGCAGGGCAGACTTTTTCTCCTCTTAAGGAGGTTTATAGATAGTGGTGAACTAGTCCAACTTATTACTGGCCAATGGATACATATGACGTGTTCGAATTTTAATTTCACCATCAAGAATGAGATAAATTATAATCTAATTACATTTAAAGTCAAATACAACGTTCAAATAATAATGAATTTTGGATAAGTAAAATTATAGCGAGAAAAATCGCTCTTGTAGCATCTAAACATCAATATATACGGAAAATTCTAACTTATTTTATTTTCAACAGAGTGCGTCGTTATCAGCGTTACCTTATATGGGCATGTTATTTGGGAACGTCTTTTCTACGTCTGTCTGTGAAAAATTGTATAACAGAGGATATTTATCATTAATAAATTGCAGAAAAATTTTCAATTCAATTGGTAATTTATTTTGTTTTGTACATCATTAGTTTTGTTTAATATCAATATGATTTGAGATCACAAGATCATTGAAAATTGACAACAGTGAAATAATAAAAAATATATGTGTACCATTTGTTGAAAACCATTTTTTATCAAGCTAGCTGTATCTTTTAAGGGTAAATTGGTTGTGAAAAAACTTGGTTTTAGTCAATTCTTTTGTGTCTTTCCAAAGATTTGCAATTAATTACATATTTTAAAATTGCCAACTATTTTATTTCTATTAGTAGAAATGCATAATAATTATAAAATATTCATATGATTTAAAATTTGATGGAAGATGTGGCTTATATGTATTTTTTTCTTTTTTTAGGATTCATCGGCATGGCAATTGGTCTGCTAGTGTTGTCGTTCATCGGTCCAGATAACAAAAATATAGCTATCGTCACTTTGGTTTTAGCCCTCACTTTAAGTGGATTCTGGTCTGCGGGTTTCATGGTTTGTGAAGGATTCTTTATTATATCTACAAAATATAACGAGTATTTTTCGTAAACCGTCGTCACCACAATTTAATAAATAATAATTAAGGGTTTATGTGATTATATTAGCGTTACTTAGGAATATTTGATGCTCAATCAAAATTCAAACTTGAGTTACTTTAAAATATGGTAAAGGTATTGCAATAGAAATTAAATTTATTTGAATGAAATATTATAATATCTCAGCCAATCGATAATCATTTTTGAAAATTTCAATCGCTTTTATTTTTGATAAATATAAGACACACTGCTAGTCTATAATTTAAATTAATAATTTATATAAAGTATTTTTGTTTTTTAACATCGTGAGGAAAAAAGTAAAATTAGATACGTGCAGTATTTAATTTCATTGAAATTATGCACATGTGTATTCTATCAAGCCGCACTAGAGCAGCGTGGTGGAATAAGCTCCAAGGCTTCTCCTTAAAAGGGAGAAGAGGCCTTAGCCCAGCAGTGGGTCATGAACAGGCTGTTACTGTATTTTAGTTTTTTCAGATGTCCCATTTAGATCTATCACCCAACTATGGTGGTGTTATGCTCTCTTTAACAAACTGCGTGGCTAACTTCGGGAGTATCATTACGCCAATCGTCACAAGTTTGATTCTACAAAATGATCCAGTAAGAATCTCTTATTTATTTTAATACTAATGTTTCTAGTAAATATTAACTTTTAATGTTTAAACTTGTTTGCAGTTTAAAATCTGAGAAACGAGTAATGTAAGAGTCGAAAATGTTTATTTAAAAAAAATATATGATTTTAATTAAGAACATTTCTAAAAGAAATACGTACATCATTTTGTCTTTTATACAGACAGACGTAAGTCGTTGGCGCATTGTATTCATAGTGACAGCCGTGGTGACCATTATTTCCAATACTGGTTTCGTATTGTTTGGGAGTTCAGAGCGACAGGAGTGGGATGACCCCGACTATCTGGACAAAAGGAAAGCTGATATAGGTGAAATAGAATTTCAGATTTCTTTATTATATAAATAGTTAAAGGTAATAGAATTAAACGGGTCAATGACCTTTCTAAATGTTGAGATGATCTGAAATCTTATATCTATAGTGTTTTTTATTGGCTCAGCCTTCATACTAGAATTTATAAGTATGTTGCTTGACCCGAGGGCTAGTAAGATAACGTGTAGTAATTTATACTTTTACACTCAATTAGAGGGACGAAGGAAAGTTCAACAAGATTTTTGAAACTTATGATTTTTATTGTAATAAGAGAAGTTTAGTAGTCGTTGAAAGTACGTTAAATGTCCTAGCGTTGAGTATAGGGCTCTCCTCTTAAGTAAAATGGTCCGGCTTTAAGCCCGTAATCTTTAGTTAAGTTTCACTTAGTCTGTCCATTGAGTCATCTCAATATATTATTTGTATTATTATGTATCTGATATTTAAACCAAAAGACATTCATGTTTCACGAGGAAATTAAATAATCTCTTTCTTACAGAGGAAATGAGGCCAGCCTTAGCACCTGTCAAGGATCGGAAAGACTGTAAAGAAGAAAAATGATTAAGCAGAATTTGAATAGAATTTAACACAATTGACAAGACTACGTAGCAATACGATTAATTTTTTAAGTTATAAAAATGTAAATAAAAATAATTTGAAACCTTATGAGTGTTTTATATATCTACTCCGCCTAATATATGGTAATAATGAAGGTAAAGATGAACTAGAATTAGTTTATTTTTTATTTAAAACTAGTATTATTATATACATTTTAAAGGGCTGGTTGGCGTGGTTGTTAGATACTTGCCAGTCACGCCGAAGATTGTAGGTTCGATTCCCACTTAGGACAGACATTTGTGCATGAATGTGTCTGTTTGTCCTAAGTCTGGTTGTAATTGTTTACATAACTATGTATTTACAAAAGAAAAGTAATATATGTAGTATGTCAGATGTCTGGTTTCCATAGTACGAGCTCTGCTTAGTTTGGGATCAGATGGATTGGAATTTTTTTTTTCAGCCTTTTGCCGTCCACTGCTGGACGAAAGCCTCCCCCATAGAATGCCAACCATCCCGATCTTGGGCAGTCCGCATCCATCCCGAACCTGCCATCTTTTTTAAATCGTCGGCCCATCTTGTCACAGGGCGTCCTACACTACGTTTGCCTAAGCGTGGTCTCCACTCCAACACTTGTCGGCTCCATCAGCCATCAATGCGCCTGAAGACATGACCAGCCCAATTCCACTTCAGCGAGCTAATTCTAATGTCGATGTCTGTGACTTTAGTTCTCTGGCGAATGTCCTCATTTCGGATTCTATCTGCCAGAGAAACCCCAAGCATCGCGCGTTCCATTGCTCGCTGAGCGACCCTGAATTGGTGGACTAGTCCTACGGTAAGTGTCCACGTTTCGGCACCGTAAGTCATTACAGGTAGGACGCACTGATTGAAGACCCTGGTCTTGAGCGACTGTGGGATCGACGATTCAAAAATATGACGTAACCTCCCGAATACCGCCCAGCCCAAACGTATTCTTCTTTTAGCCTCCTTCTCAAAGTTGTGCCGTCCAAGTTGTATAGTTTGGCCCAGATAGATATATTCCTGCACAACTTCAAGTGGAGAGCCATTTACGACCACTGGTCTCGGGGATACATGACGGTTTGCCATAATTTTGATCTTTTCAATGTTCATCCCGAGACCTACTTGTCTTGAAGAATCGCTCAGGCTGTTTAGCATCTCTTCCAAATCCTGCAGAGTCTCCGCCATGATGACAACGTCGTCGGCAAATCGCAGATGTGTAATGTGTTGGCCATTTATATTAATGCCGCGTCCGTTCCAATCGAGCGTCTTGAAGACGTCCTCCAATGCATTGGTAAAGAGTTTCGGTGATATTACATCTCCCTGTCTTACCCCGCGATGCAATTGGATTGGTCTTGTGCTCTGATCTTGTACTTGGACGGTCATGGTTGCGGCTTCGTACAAACACTTCACCACCTGGACATACCGACAGTCAATTAGGCATCTCTGCATGGATTCCAGAACAGCCCAGGTCTCGATGGTATCGAAGGCTTTTTCGTAGTCCACAAACGCTAGGCATAGAGGCTGATTATATTCCTCGGTCTTCTGTATTATTTGCCTTAGTGTGTGTATGTGGTCTACGGTACTGAAGCCTTCTCGAAACCCAGCCTGTTCCACGGGTTGGAAGTCATCGAATTTTCGGGTAAGACGATTCGTGATTACCCTCGAAAACAATTTGTAAACATGGCTTAAAAGTGAAATGGGACGGTAGTTTTTCAGAAGAGCTTTATCGCCCTTCTTGAAAAACAGCACCATCACACTTCTGCTCGATGTCTTCGGTGTTATACCATTGTGGAGGACGGAATTAAAGATGTTAGCCAGCTCTCTCAGAACTGGTGTGCCTCCTGCTTTGAGAAGCTCTGAGGTAATTCCGTCATCTCCTGGAGCCTTGTTGTTTCCAAGTTGCCCGAGAGCAATCCTAATCTCGCCCAAATCGATGTCGGGAAGATCGTCTGATAGATGGCGTGTTAGTCTGGCTCGTGGGTCATCCGCACTGTAGGACTCAGGTGGAGGTACTCGTGATGAGTATAAATCGCCATAGTCCTTTTTGACTTCAGCTAGAATCTCTGGTTTTGAGGTGACGGTTGTGCCTTGTATGGTTCTGAGTTTTGTCAGGTGACAACAGGAGGTATGTGACTTTGCAAGAACCTTTGAGCCCCTATTGAGTGCTATAGCATCTTCAATATTCCGGGTATTCGCTCGTATTGTGTCACGCCTTGTTAGTTTTTTAACCTTCCTGTTAAGTGCCTGACACTCAGATGGCGTCATGTTCTGCTGTTCTCGTCTCCTCGTCATCTCGTTCAGAGTTTCGCCTGAGAGCTTCGACTTACGTCCATTGCTCTTTTGTCGGAAGTAATTTTGGCCTACCTCGCGGATGACACGCACCAGACCATTGGTGGCGTCGTCAATGCCCTGCCTGGTTTCCAAAATGGCAAATCGGTTCTGTAGTTCTAGCTGGAAGCTTTCGCAACCAGCTTCGACCTGAGGCAGAGTTGGTCTAAGAGTCGACTTCATTAACCGCGATCGTTCTATTTTAGTGTTAATATTCAGGGTGCCTCTTACCAGGCGGTGATCACTTCCAGTGTTTACCCTGTTGATCACGGAGACATCCCTAAAAATTTGGCGCTTATTGGATAAAATGAAGTCGATCTCATTCATCGCTATGTTATCGGGGCTTCGCCAGGTCCACTTCCTTTGGGGCTTTTTCTGGAAAAATGAATTCATCAGAAATAATCGCTGAGCCTCGAGGAAGTTTACCAGCATTTGTCCCCGATGATTTCTGCGCCCATAGCCGAATTTTCCTACCCTAGATTCACCATCTTCTTGTACTCCCACTTTGGCATTGAAGTCACCCATAACGATTGTGTAGAAGGTATTGGTACGAGACATAGCTTTCACTATGTCTTCGTACATGGCTTCGACCTCTTCGTCAGTGTATGTAGACGTTGGGGCATAAACTTGTATAACCTTCAAGGCATACCTCTCGGTTATCTTTAAGACAAGGTATGCCACCCTCGCCGACACACTGCCAACCTCCACGACATTGCATCTGAGTGACTTGTGGATCAAAAAGCCGACGCCACCTTGGGATGGTTGGTGTCCTTCTCGGAAGTAGAGTAAGTGACCGGCATCTAGTGTCATCGTGTCCTCGCCCTGCCTTCGGACTTCTGATAGACCTACTATATCCCAGTTAATACGACTTAACTCTACTTCCAATTCTGTCAGATGTTCGTCCAGCCGCAGAGAGCGTCCATTATACGTGGCCAGAAACAGTCGCCGTTTGTGGTACCCTGCCGTAGCCCGGGGATTCTTAGCACCCCCCATCGCACCGTTACCATGGCCGGTACCGTGGCCAGGAATAGTGTGATTACCGGGAATTGGGGGCCGTCAATTTTTGTCGTCGCTCATAGGGAGTTTTTGCCTTAGTCACCATGCTTGGCAGGCGGGTTGGTGACCGCAGTGGCTGGAAATCTTTCACTAATAGCGCTGCTGCCCGCTATCAGGATTTGCATTTTCAGATTCCAGTATTTGTGTGGTTATACCGCCACGATTTCGGTCGCCAGAGCCTCGTTCGTTGATTAGCAGGATGTACCACGAGCAGGTGAGGTTGACGGTAGAGAGCCTAGGTTGTTATCGGCTCCCCTTAAATTGGAAAAAAATATAGCAATCTAAATTAACACAATAATTTAAATATAAGTAAAAGGTAAATGGTTGTATAGAAGTCTGTGATTATAAAGTAAGAATCATAAAATATCATTCTGGTTTTAAAAAGTATGTTACGGCTATTTTTTCATCGGTGATCTTGCAAGTAATGACTTTAGTTTGACTAAATATATTTTATAGTGACCTAAAAGAGTTGAACCAAATTGAACAAAACTATTTAACTCACTAAAAACTTTATTTATATTATGTATATAATAGTTCGGCGCCCTGACTTCGTACGAATAAAATAAGAATTGTATTTCGTGCATTTTTTAATGAACAAGGAATAAACATTCGCCAATTGATCTATTCGCCCACATGGTAGAGTGCTAGGGGCATATTATATATATGCATTAAGCGTATTTTTCCATTCGTTTATTTATTATTGTTTTTTTAATTTCTGTCTACGGCTTCTATGTGTGAGTGGTGGCTTATCGTACATTCGTCCCACATTATGAGCCTGACCTTTTGAAAAAGGTAGGCCGTTATTTGTTTTCTTTTTAATATTGGTAAATGATCACCACCACTCATAGATATTGGCTTTATAAAGAAATGTAACCATCCCTTACATCACACCAACCTTGGGAACTAAATTGTCCCTTGTGCCTGCAGCTCATTCATCCCTTCAAACCGGAACACAGCATTATTGTACTATTTGTAGTGTAATAAGTAGTATGTAAGTCAGATGGCGTATAAATATTAAGATCGTTGCACTAATTAGTCATTAATAAATCATCTTCTACCAAATACACTCGTTTCAATAACATAAGTCCCCTCATGGCGACCCTGCCATATTTGGGGCGCGCGACGCGAATTTGATCGCAGTATAGTGTTGCAGCTCCAAAATCGGACGATGAGTTGAAGAATTGGATATAAGTTCAAATTAAAGCAATATGTAGAAATTTAAGTTTATTCTTCGTTACTGTTTTACTAAAAAAAAAAAATCTAACTATGTGCCGATCCAGTGTCGAGAAAGAAACAGTATTTGTAAATCAAAACGCCGCAGGCTCGAACCAGGCACAAGTTGAAGAAATACGAATGCATCTGTCTACAATCAGCATAGTTTTATTGGTTATTTGTGTGCTACTGGGCATTGCAGCACTGTACTTCATTTATAAAAAGTACAAAAAATGCCATAAAAATTGGATATCGGATGAGATCACGCAAAACAACTTAAGACGGTCATTCACCCGCGCAAGAGACATACCCAACCAGTAGAGAAGTGACAGCATTAGAATTACGAAGAAAGTGCGTGAATACCAGGTGTTTATATTTAATATTAATAAAAAGTGCGTGAGTGTTTTGTAAAGTGATCCAATAACATTTCAGAAATAAACTTTGAACTGTTAAAATGACTATTTATAAACTTTATGATGTGTTTTTTTAACGAATTAGTGTAGAATCTAGTAAAATAAATGTATCCTATTAATATTATTTAATCGATTAAGTATGTATAATGTAAACAAAGAGTTTCATATTGCAATGTATCAGGTCGTAGCCCATACCATGGTAACTACTCGTAAGTGAGTTAATATACTTGGTATGTATTTCTTTTGTAAATATGTTGTTATAAGGGAATGGAAGATGATTTAGTTAAATGTTTAGATGAACTTAAATTGATAAGAAAATATTTAATTAAGAAGGGCAAGTTAAGATATCAAGGTAATGTTATAAAAAATAAGTTAGCGGAAACTGAGAAAATATTTAAGAAAAGTTCGAATATAATCCAATGTATTACTTCTAAAGAAATAAAGCCTAAGTCTCTTACATTCATTGCTTCAATAAGCGATGAAATAAAGTCATACTACTCACAAATTATCAATTTATGTTATAGTAGTAGTGACAGTGACAGCGAAACGTGTTCGAATCCTGAACTAAAAATGGAGTTCGATTTGAAAACAGCATGTAGTTTAATTCCTGTTATGAATAATAACGAAAATAGCATTAAAGGTATCATTGACTCTATAGAAATGTATTCGGATATGTTGTCATCATCGGGTCAAAAATACCTAATTACATTTGTTTTAAAAAGTAGGCTGTCACAGAATGCTAAATTACGAATGTTACCTGAATACAGTTCTACAAAAGACTTAATTAAGGATTTAAAAAACAAATTATTGGTAAAGAAAAGTCCTACCGCAATACAATCACGGCTACAAACTGTATCTCAAGGATATCGCACTATAGAACAGTTTGCAACCGAGATAGAGAACTTATTTGCAGATTTAACGATAGCTCAGGCAGACGGCGATGCTGAAAAATACGAAATTTTAAAACCTGTTAATGAGCGATTCGCAATACAACGTTTTTCTGACGGTCTAATAAATTCAAGACTAAGTACGATTATTGCAGCACGCAACTACAAACACCTAAACGAGGCGATTCAAGCTGCGAAAGATGAAGAGCTGTCAGCTGCATCTTCGTCGCGAGGTGAGGATGTCATGCATTTTTCCACTCGTGGAAGAGGTAAGTCACATTCTCATTTTAATTCCCATACTAGACCACAGATTCGCGGCCAAATATCATATTTCCCACAAAATAACGCAGGTAAGCCAAATAATTCCAGTTATTTTAATAATCGAAGAAATTTTAATAATTATCCACGCGGCCAAACATATTATCATGGTAGGCCTAAATTTCATAAATTGAATCGCGGACGAGATTCGAACGAGAATCCATCGAATTCGATATCTCGTGGTAGTGGCAATAGAAACAGAGTATTTTATTCAGAAAAACTTGAACAAAATCAATCCGTAAACGCAGATAATAATAGTGAAATGCAGTTTTTTCGTGTTGAAACATAACATTTTGGCATTAAATGGCAAAGCCAAATATTTATCATTTTTTATTAACAATAGGAAATATTTTTGGTTAGTAGATACAGGAGCATCATTATCTGTAATAAAGAAACAGGCATTACCCAGTAACAGTAAAGTAATTAGAGACGAAACTATCATAAATGGTATTGGAGGTAAAATTCAGTCCATAGGTTACACTGATGTCATCTTATTTCATCGTGATCAACAGTTTCATGTTGACTTTAATATAAGGCTACATGTTTTCAATAACACTGATGGTAGGGCTTTGTGCAAGCTCGTCTGGGTATGTACCACCCACTCATCAGATATTCTACCGCAAAACAGCAATACTTGATATTGTTGTGTTCCGGTTTGAAGGGTGAGTGAGCCAGTGTAATTACAGGCACAAGGGACATAAAATCTTAGTTCCCAAGGTTGGTGGCGCATTGGCTATAAGCGATGGTTGACATTTCTTACAATGCCAATGTCTAAGGGCGTTTGGTGACCACTTACCATCAGGTGGCCCATATGCTCGTCCACCTTCCTATTCTATAAAAAAAAAAAAAAAAAACTTACCTTTAAAGACTGACGGTATTT
Source organism: Nymphalis io (assembly GCF_905147045.1). Lineage (NCBI taxonomy): Eukaryota > Metazoa > Arthropoda > Insecta > Lepidoptera > Nymphalidae > Nymphalis > Nymphalis io. The sequence goes on from NC_065902.1 coordinate 12,654,125, forward strand.
TAGGTTTAGATTTTCTGTGTCGCTACGTATCAAGTATCAACTTTGAAAACAATTCCATTACCTTAAACAAATGTGGAATGGAATGTTCCTTACCACTTTATGATTCGTTGAATTATTCTAATGAAAGTTTACTTATACCTGCGCGTTGTGAATCATTTCATTACTTACTTTTGGATAATGATTCGGAAAATGACTTTGTTATCCACAGTCAGCAATTAGCTGATAACGTTTTCCTTGCAGGTTGTATCAGTAGGATACGAAATAACAGATTACTTGTTAAAATTTTAAATACCAATGAACATGATGTTACTTTGCCAATGTTTCAACCGGAAATATATTCGATTTACAAGATTATGAGCTATGCGACTTTAGGTCAACTGCTAATGACTTAAATAGGACTAAAGCTTTATTAAACATTTTAAATTTAAATCACCTCAATACAGAGGAGCGCAAATCCATTCAGGATATATGTGCAAAGTATTCAGATGTTTTCTTTTTGCCAGGCGATAAATTAAATACTACCAATATTTATCAACAATCAATAACTTTGAAACCAAATACGAGTCCGGTATATGTTAAGCAGTATAGATTACCCCATTCTTTAAAAAATGAAGTTAATAATCAAATTACAGAAATGTTTAAGAATGACATTATAGAAGAAGCTAAGAGCGAGTGGTCAAGTCCAATTTTGTTAGTACCGAAAAAAAGTGATAGTGATAAAAAGTGGAGACTTGTTATCGACTATCGGAAACTTAATGACTGCATTGTGGACGATAAGTTCCCTTTGCCAAATATAAATGAAATTTTAGACTCTCTGTGGTTCTATCTATTTCTCACACTTAGATCTTAATCAAAGTTACTATCAGGTAGAGTTAGATAAACGAAGTAGGGAATACACGGCTTTTACGACAAACACTGGTCAATACCAAATGAAAGATTACCAATGGGTCTTAAGACTAGTCCTAGCGCTTTTAGCAGAGCCATGTCAGTTGCAATGTCAGGGTTAACATTTGATAAGTGTTTTGTTTATTTAGATGATTTAGTTGTATTTGGAAGAAATTTGAGCGTACATAATAAAAATTTGATTGACGTTATGGAAAGGCTAAGAAAAGTTAATTTAAAATTAAATCCCAAGAAATGTAATTTTTTGAAGAAAGAAATTCTTTATTTAGGACATTTAGTTTCAAAAGATGGAGTTTTACCTGAACCTGCAAAAATCGAAATCCTACAAAAATATCCCACACCTACTAATACTGACGAAGTTAAAAGGTTCGTAGCGCTTTGTAATTATTATCGAAAATTTTGCCGAAATAACATATCCCTTAAATAAATTAACGAGAAAATATGAACGATTTGTTTGGACTGAAGAGTGTCAAAAAAGTTTCGAAAAATTAAAACAGTCTTTGACAAGTCCCCCAGTATTAGAATTTCCCGATTTTTCAGAAAATAATGAATTCGTCATTCAAACTGACGCTTCAGGTACAGCAATTGGCGCTCTTTTGTGTAATCAAAATATGAAACTGGTAGCTTTTGCAAGCATACCTCTTAATAAAGCCGAAACAAACTACCCCACTATTCAAAAAGAGTTACTTGCTATAGTGTGGGCAGTAAAATACTTTAGACCATATGTATACGGTAGATCTTTTACGATTATAACAGACCATAGACCTTTATTATATCTATTCTCAATGAAAGACCCCTCAAGTAGACTTCGTAAGTTTAGGTTAGCACTAGAACAATACGACTTTAAAATTATATATGTAAAAGGTAAGGATAATAGCGTAGCGGACGCTTTGTCTAGAATTAGCATAACATCGGACACTTTAAAACAAATGAACGAAGAAATATTGTTAGTTATGACTAGAGGCCAAAAGAGGCGTTTAGAAAATAAAGAAGAGCAGGATAATACAATTAAAATTAGTAAACCTAACGAAACGTGGCCTGATCAACCACGAGTAGTTGAGGTACTAAAGATACCAAATGATTCAGTGGAAATGACTTTTATAAATAATGAGGAGTTAAATAAATTGAAAAATAATGATAATTTATACGAAGAGAAAGAATGTTTTATTTATAGTCTACGTAGAAAAATATTATATATTAATCTTAACTTTAGGGCACAATTTACGCGAGCCGAATTCGTGACTAAGTTAGGAGAATTTTGTAAAACTAGAAAAATAAATGAACTATGCATAGTAAAGAATAATGAAATTGAAAATATCATAAAAGAATTGTTAAAAGAAATAAAAGAACGTAAGGACTGGAGTGGTCCACGTATCTATGTTCTAAGAGGAGTTAAAAGAATATATGATGGGGAAGAAAGAAAATACATATTACATGACTTTCATTTACTACTCACCGCAGGTCATGCAGGTGTGCGTAGAATGACAAATAATATTAAAAGAAAATTTTACTGGCCAGGCTTGGATAATGATGTTAAAACATTTGTTAGCAAGTGCGTTCAGTGTCAAAAAATGAAACATAGTAGGTATGTCAAGGCGCCCATGGACATAACTACAACGGCTTCACATGCTTTTGAAAAGATCTATCTTGACGTCGTAGGACCTTTGCAAAAGGACATTGAAGACAATTGCTACATTTTAACACTTCAATGTGAATTGACTAAGTTCGTAGAGGCCTATCCTCTAAAAAATAAGGACACGGTAAGTATAGCAAAAGCATTAGTTAATAATTTTATATTAAGGTTCGGGATACCAAACACCATAGCTACAGATCGTGGGACAGAGTTTGTATCTACTGTAATGGAACAGGTATGTAAAATTTTAAATATACAAAAATTGACTTCTACAGCTTATCACCACCAATCTATCGGTGCACTTGAAAATTCGCATAAAAATTTAGGTGCTTTCTTACGCATTCAGTGTGATGGTCAAAAAGACACCTGGAGTCAATGGTTATCTTTTTGGTGTTTTAGTTTTAATAATACTGTTCACACAGAAACGAAATACACACCATTCGAGCTAGTTTTTGGTAGACCTAGTGAGTAAAATACCTTGTAGAGTAAGTCAATATATTGAACCATTATATAACCCAGATAATTATGCTTTAGATCTTAAGTTTAAGTTACAAGTAGCGCATCAAGATGCTCGTGAAAATTTAATTTTAAGCAAACAAAATCGTAAATGTAATTACGATAAATATACAAATAATGTAACTTATACAAATGGACAACTAATTTTAATTAAAAATGAAACGGCAAATAAACTGGACACACAGATTGGACCATTTGTAATTTTAGAAGATTTAGGACTAAATGTAAAAATTTTAAAATGTAATAAGCCTTATATTGTCCATAAAAATAGAACTAAACCATTTAAAACCTAAATTCAATTATTATGTACCTATTCCTAAAAAAAATAATTGTATCAAAACATTTTTTTTTTCAATTCACCCCCCGAGGTGTAGTGTAATAAGTAGTATGTAAGTCAGATGGCGTATAAATATTAAGATCGTTGCACTAATTAATCAGTAATAAATCATCTTCTACAAAATACACTCGTTTTAATAACATAAGTCCCCTCAATTCAACTGTTTCTAGTTTATAAATAATAAAAGATTTATATAAATAATAGACTAAAGCGTAGCACTTTTCGCTCCCGATTTTCATGGTTCGCTCATACCGAGGCATATTTCTTACTTTTTGCCTTATAACTAGTCCTAGCTTCTAAACGAAGGTCCAATTAGAATAATTTAAAGAAGAATTTACACGTATATAATCAACCTTTATTATGAAGCTATTTAGTTGCATAAGGATTAATATCACGATATGAATGTCATCATCTTTCGAATGTCTTTTTATTAACTAATTTGAACAAAAACGAATATTGTGATTTAACTATTATAGTTAGATATAATGCCTTGTTGACTTCTTTGTTGGTAATGAGCACTATAAATACATCACTTAATTTGACTTGCACGTATCCTTAAGTTTTTGACTGACGTTAAATAGAAAAGGCAAACTCAAGGGTTTGTCATTTTTCTGTTATATATTTTTTTTTAATTTGAAGGTGGGTGTTAAAATTCAATCAATGGTGGAATAATTACTCTGAGGAGCTCCCGTTCGTTGACTAAGGCGAGATTAGGGCGGCTCTAGAACAGCTTAAAAACAACAAAGCTCCGGGAGATGACGGAATCACAACATAGTTGCTTAAGGCAGGCGGGACTCCGGTCCTGAAAGAGCTAGCAAGCCTCTTTAATTCAGTCATCTAACATGGCAAGACCCCGGAAACGTGGAGTGGAAGTGAGGTGGTACTGTTTTTCAAGAAAGGTGATAAAACCCTCTTGAAAAACTACTCCCTACTACTAATCTCCCTCCTGAGTCACGTGTATAAGCTGTTATCAAAAGTCGTCACGAACCGTCTTGCCAGACGACTTGACGAGATCCAGCCCCCAGAGCAAGGCGGCCTCGGATCAGGCTACAGCCCCGTAGACCACATCCATACTGTTCGGCAGATTGTGCTGAAAACCGAAAAATACAATCAGCCGCTGTGTATGGCTTGTGTGGATTACAAGAAACCTTTGACTCCATTGAAACCTGGGCAGTGCTCGACTCATTGCAGAGATGTCATATCAATTGGAGATATATCGAGGTACTGAAATGTCTGTACAACGCCGCTACAATGATTGTCCACATCTGGACTGTAAGACGAAGGCAATCCAACTGCGCAGGGGAGTGAGTCAGGGGGATGTAATATCACCAACGCGTTGGAAGACGTTATCAAGACGCTGGATTGGACTGGTTATGGAGTCAATGTAAACGGCGAGTACATCTCACGCCTTTAATTTGCCGATGATGTCGTCATCATAGCAGAGTTGCTGGAACAACTCACCGAAATGCTGCGTAGCCTAAGCGAGTCTTCCCGGCGTGTCGGCCTTGGTATGAACTTGGACAAGACCACGGTCATGTTCAATAGGCATGTCGTGCCGGGACCGATATACGTCGAAGAGAAACCTCTCGAAATTTTTAGGGAATACACCTACCTAGGACAGGTTATACAAGTCGGTAAGAACAAGTTCGAGAAGGAAGCCGATCCAAGAATACGCTTGGGCTGGGCAGCATTTGGCAACCTTCGTCAAATCCTCACGTCGTCTATACCGCAATCAACAATCCACAAATTCAAAGTCGCTCAGCGTGCTATGAACCGAGCTATGCTCGGATTATCTTTGAAGGATAAGATCAAAAATGAGATTATCCGGAAAAGAACCGGAGTCACCGACATAGCTTGCAAAAATTAGCAGGCTGAAGTGGCAGTGAGCTGGTCACGTATGTCGCAGGACCGATGGCCGTTGGAGCAGACGAGCCCTAGACTGGAGACCGCGGATCGGCAAACGCAGCGTAGGGCGCCCTCCAGCCAGGTGTACCGATGACCTTAAGAAGGTGGTGGGTACCGACTGGATGCGGAAGGCGGAGGACTGGGAGCTTTGGCGCACCTTGGGAGATATCTATGTTCAGCAGTGGACTACGAAAGGCAGTTGATTGATTGGTGGAATAATAATAGAAAATTAAGGGATTCGTAATTTATCTCGTTTTGACTTATACGGATTGAAAAAGTAACTGTAATTATAAATATATAATTTTGTACTTTTCCATTTAACGGTTCGATTGTGCAAGTTTTTTTTTTTTGTTAATATTAATTTAAACATCATAAAAAATAATGATCATAGTTTGATTAACTTAATAATAATAGTACAGTTAATTTCAATGTAGACATTTTAATCATTTTCATGATAAATATCTCAAACTTCATTTAGCTTATGTTGACATTCTCACAATACTGTAGCAGAAATAGATTAGAAGTTACATTTCAGACATTGACAAGCAAACATTCCTAAATGTCTTATCACAAAGGTATAAGGTTCAAAATTGAAACAAATTATCACAGTGAATGATGATAGGAGCCGTATTTACTTAACCATATGTATTCAAGAATGAATTAATGTAAATAAACTGAATGATAACGATAACAAGATACATTCGATGTTTTGTCTACACGCGATTTTTAGTTTTTTTGTCAAATCTGTTACAATTATTTGCAAATTAATATAGAATGGTGCTAAGTGATTTTGTAAAGCAATGGACGTGGAGTTTTTAAGACACAAATATGAAGACAGTCATGATGGAGTTATTACGAGAACAAGTAAGTATTAATTTGAATTGATTATAGAATACTTGTAACAACAATATTTTTCATTTACAAAGTTAATAATTAATGGATCATGTACTAAATCCCAGTATACTATATATTTACCACTATGTTAAAAAAATAAAATCCGAACTAGGGTTGATCTTCATCCATTTGCTTACCGGACGAAAATACTTTTTTCTTAAATTTTACAATTAAATAAACATGTCATGATTAGGTTGCCCAATAAAATAATTTTATAACTATCTTCAATATATTTTTTTTAATTAAAAAACCCATATGGATGTAAAGTATAGGGAATATTAACTCAGGTTGCCCACCTTTTTCCTGTCACCACTCCCGGGTTGCCACGTGTAAACAGGTGTTTTTTTTTGGCAATTTGTACTCATCTGTTTACCGATTGATTATATTCTAATATAATGGTGTAAGGTTTCTTCAGAAAAAGTGGTCATGAGCAACAGTTGCGACGGATTAAAAGATATAAATTAATGCTTACTGCATTAATGTTCGACAGAGACTCGCGCGCAGCTAAAGGTAAAGGTGAAATAAGGGATGAACGGCGGTATGGAAATCCTTCATTTTTAAAGTTATAAGCGTGAAATTTTATATACAAAATTCGGTTAGAAATAAATAAATACGTATTTCAGGGTTTTTGAAAACCTACTCCAAAGAGTGTGAAATAGGACTTATATTATGTACATACGAAAGGTTGTGTATGCTCATCAGATATTCTACCGCAAAACAGCAATACTTGATATTGTTGTGTTCCGGTTTGAAGGGTGAGTGAGCCAGTGTAATTACAGGCACAAGGGACATAAAATCTTAGTTCCCAAGGTTGGTGGCGCATTGGATATGTAAGCGATGGTTGACATTTCTTACAATGCCAATGTCTAAGAGCATTGGTGACCACTTACCATCAGGTGGCCCATATGCTCGTCCGCCTTCCTATTCTATAAAAAAAAAAAAAAAAAAATGTTGTGAATATTTGTTACTTCTTCATGGTTTATCACATCTATACAATTAATAAAATTGAAGTATTTGTCTGTGATTGTGAATTGAAATAACTGTCTCTTTTAAAATAAATACAGCTATTTGCGAGTTACCAAAACCATAACAATACTCATGTCATAAATACGAAAGGTCGAATGTGTTGTGATTATTTGATACTTATTCAAGATTAATCACAGCTAAAATATGACATAATTAACATATTTTGGCCTTTTTATCTCGTTTAAATGGAATTTTGATTATGACGCAGGTAAAGCCGCAGTTGAACCGCTTGTACTTTATAAAAGTACTATCTATTTATTTAATTCAGAATTGTTTTATAAAAAAATATTATAGACTATAACAATTATTATCATAAGCAGTTATTCTAAAAAGGAATGTTTTTGTCAATTGTGTGGTTTTCTTAATTTATATTATATTTTATTTTATGTTTAAATTGAATAAATGATTAATAAATGTGCTGTCCAATTGGAGGGCGTTAGTAGCTACGACACAGCTTAATACATTTGTAGTTTCTATCGTATATATTTGTTTATGATATGTATTAATGGTTCAAATAAATAAAATTATGGTAAAAGTATAAAGTATTCTCGTCAAAATCAATGACGCTACCACTCGAATCGCACAAAAAACACTTTTTAGCCATTTTTAGTATCAATTTATAATTGCACGCCACAACGCAGGCCACGTATATTGAAAAATTAGACGAAATTGTCGCTGACTTTTGTTGTCGTTATGTTTTTTTTCAATAGTATGCGCGCACACACACACACAGTATGCGCAGTTCCTCACGCGCAGCTAGTAGGTGCGTGCGACAAATGATGCCCAGCTGCTGTGTTGCATCCTCGTCTATCGAATTGAAAAGAACGGGCACTGTGTCTGCCACACATTAGTGCTTACTCTAATTTATAATTTTTAAGACCTGGCAACTTTTGTTCATGACCACTCTTTCTGAAGCAACCTTACACCATAATATTCGTGATAAAATTACCTTAAATTATTTTGATATAAAAATAAATCGGTAAGCAGATGAGTACAAATTGTTAACAAAACTCACCTGTTTACACGTGGCAACCAGGGATTGGTGACAGGAAAAATGTGGGCATCCTAATTGTAACATATTCCATATATATTTTCGATTGGTGTAAGACTCGTGTCGTAAGCACATGGGTGAAGAATTCAAAAAAATATTAAGAAAAAAATAATTAATTTAAGATAGTCATGAACATATTTTATTGGGCAACCTAATTAAGACATGTTCATTTAATTGTAAAATTTAAGAAAAAAATATTTTCATCCGGTAAGCAGACATATTTTATACAAATTTATATGAATAATAAAAAGAGCGAATCACCTTCCTAAAAAGGGATTCGTTGATTTTTGTACAGGATATAAAAAAATAATTGTATACGACTGATAAAATGAGTAATTACTGAGTTTCCTGGCGCTGTTTTTCGTAGAATTGATAAGACATTCAATTTTTTTTTTCGTAACAGCCATTCAGTGGTGCTTGCCCGGGTTTGAACCCACGATCATCGGTTAAGATTCACGCGTTCTTACCACTAGGCCATCTCGGCTTTCCGAATCAATGACGGTATTTAATTCTATATATCTTGCAAAATAACAATTTAAATGTGTTTATTAGAGTAATTAAATAATAGTAACTTTTTTCAAGCGAGGACTTAAATAATTAAAGGCAGGCCGATTTCTGCAAAGACCTTAAAAAAAATTGTAAAGAAATATGTAATAAATAAAATAACTGACACTGAAAGTTAAGTTGCTCATAGTTAGGGCAATTATTAAAAGGGATAGAAATTGTTTTTTATTTATCGGCTTTATTTCTAGTATTTTTTTTTATTTGCTCGCTTTAATTCAGGCAACGGTAACTCAACAGAGCAGCCTAGTAATGGTACTTTGAAGAAGACCAGACTTAAAATCAAATCTATGACAATTGAAACAAAAAACGTAGATACCAAAAGTACTTTCCTAGAGCGCTTTATGGTCATAAACTAGAAGACAAAAAAAGGTTTTACATAGAACGTTGTTGGAGCGTTTCTTCTTTTTTTATTCAAATTAGAGTTGTGTACCCAGCCTGAAAATATGATATTTTGCGTATTTTTTTATTTTGAATGTAATTTAAATATTTCCGTGCATATCTGAGAATTTTTTTATTTTATTTTGATTTTAATATAAGAAAAAGTCAATAAAATATATATGTTGTTCAATTTATTAAACTTGTTTTTGATCTTTTTAGAATTCAAGATTGGAGTTCGACATCTACAAATGATTTACATGGTCTTATGTACTTTATCGATGGGTATGATCAGAGGTAGCAACGGTATCGCAATCTTAGCTATTACAGATCTCACAAGAAGAAACAATACTATGTTTCAGGTAAAAACACGGTATTTGGAACTTGTAAGATTCATTGAATAAATTGACATAAAATACCTTATTGCACAGAACTTAAGGTTGAATTAATACTAATATACTCAAGCAATATTATTTATAACAAACGCTACATTTATCCACACAGTTAAATAATATTTTTTGTGCAATTGTGTGATGTAAAAGTTCTTTTCTTTATATATACTTTTCTATTTAGATTCACAATTGGGATAGAAGAATCCAAGGTACAATTTTGTCATCTTTTTTCTTCGGATATGCTTTAGTCTTGGTACCAGCTGAAATTTATTTAAAGCAAGTAGGAGACAAAATAATATTAACTGCTATTCTGCTTATAAACGGCGGTCTGGCTGCTGCAATGCCGACAGTTGTAAATAAGGTACAATAAATTCTTAATTAAAATCCACGCGTTTTATCACATATATAAAGTTTGTGACGTGCCGGAATGTTGTTACTCATATATTAGAGATTAATTTGCGTTAATATTAATACTTGAACATTGAAGAAAGACATACTCTTATGTATTACGACGGGCCGGTCGGCGTGGTTGGTAGATACTTGCCTTTCACGCCGAAGGTTGTGGGTTCGATTCCCACCCAGGTCAGACATTTGTTTGCATGAACAAGTCTGTTTGTCCCAAGTCTGGGTATAATTATCTATATAAGTATGTATTTACTAAAGAAAAGTAGTATAAGTAGTATGTCAGTTGTATGGTTTATATAGTACAGGCTCTGCTTAGTTTGGTGATCCCAAACTAAGCAAAGATGGCCGTGTGTGAATAACGTCCCAGGATATTATTATTATGTATACAATATTTAAAGTATTAATCGTATAGGAATGAGAAATGAAGCTTAATCAATAGAAATGTACAATAACATAAATGAGCACAAAATAAAATTGGTAAAACGTTGTCTAAATAAAATTAGCAAACTTTGAGCAATAGTACTGGCGTGCTTAATTAATTCATCTCGTGCTTAACGGTGAAGGAAAACCAGCATGTGTCTAATTTCATTGAAATTCTGCCACATGTGTATTCTACCAACCCGCATTGGAGCAGCGTGGTGGAATAAGCTCCAAACCTTCTCCTCAAAAGGGAGAGGAGGCCTTAGCCCAGCAGTGGGACATTAACAGACTGTTACTTATTTACTGTACTGGCGTGTCGTACATCGCGCCAGCTGTCTTATATTATATATAATAGTTTAATTATGTACTCTAGTACATAGTACATAGTTTTAAGAAAATAATGTTCCTAACAATAATGTAAATAAGTTATTTATCGATTTGCTGTATCTCTTGTTGTCTGTTAGAAGCGTTTATATAAAGAATATCCTTTCTAGGGTGGATGGATTGCCGTTTGCAATGCTGAGTTTTTAATGGGAATGACTCAAGCTTGCCTAACTCCTATTAATCACCAACTTATTTCAAACTGGCTCCCACCCAGCGAAAGACGATTATTTGGCAGTCTCGTCCAAGGAGGTAAATTATCATAGATATTACTTTAGAAAATCCTCTATGTAGAAAATTTACGGTTTAAAATTTTTTATTCAATTTTAATGATATATTTTTAAAAAAGTAGTAAAAGTGGATTTTTTATTTACCTTTATTTTACCTTTATTAAATATCAGATAAATGATAATTTCAAAAACCACAATCAATATTAATTGTTGTGTTTTTCGACTAAATTACTAAATACCGCCTTCACGGATTTCTGTTTAGCTGAATGTTTGATTGGCAGGGAATACCTTCAGGCATTGAGCCCGCCTTTTGTTCCAACTACATATTGTCGTAGTCAATAATGTTTTTAAATAAAATAAATAAAGTAATCATTTTAGAACTTCTGATTTGTTACTATCTGATCGTGTCCTTCTTATATTTGTCAGGAGTTCTGTTTGGTACAATCGTGGCACTACCAATATCTGGCCTTATGTCTCAAGCACAGTTGGGGTGGGAACTTATATTTTACTCTCAAGCAATGCTGACACTGTCGATGGGTGCGATGTGGGCACTTCTGACAGCCAGTACACCAGACCAACATCACGCTATTGGAGATGCTGAAAAGGAATTTATAAAAGAAGCCCTTGCGTGCTATAGAAAGGTACGTTTTGTGCATTGAGTTAAACATATAGTGACGCTGATTAAGAAGCATTAGTTATATAAAAAATATTGACTTGCAATCTCACTGTTGTATTAAATTTTTCTGTTGAAACGTACAGTCCATTCAGTCAGAACTCAGTATCTCTCTCGTGGCACGTTAAATATTGTAATTATTATAGTCAATGTCACATGATTATTATTTTAATTTTAGTTTTGAGTAATAGCTCATCAGCAAAAAAATATTAATATTGGGGTGGTAGGTAATAAAGTACATTATATACACATTTTATAGTTATTATTTATTGCTTTACAACACACAAAACCAAAAAATTTACTAGTGGTAGAGCTTTGTGCAAGCTCGTCTGGGTAGGTACCACCCACTCATCAGATATTCTACCGCAAAACAGCAGTACTTGATATTTTTGTGTTCCGGTTTGAAGGGTGAGTAAGCCAGTTTAAATACAGGCACAAGGGACATAACATCTTAGTTCCCAAGGTTGGTGGCGCATTGGTGATGTAAGCGATGGTTAATATTTCTAACAATGCCAATGTCTATGGGCGTTGGTGAACACTTACCATCAGGTGGCCCATATGCTCGTCCGCCTTTCTATTCTATAAAAAAAAACTTCATAAAGTAAAACTGATTAAAACAAAGTAATTTTTGCAATGTACATCATCGATTAATTAGCAATAGTACTAAAGAAACAATGATAATAACTTTTGGTATTTTGTTATTTGGTAACAAAATCAACCTTAACGAAATCGCTTTATAATTTTATTTTTTAATTTTCGTTTGCAGAAACAACTTCTGAAACCATGGCGGCGTATTATGCAATCGAAACAGTTTTGGGCGATAGCGTCCGCTCATTCGGCCGCCGCTGCCACCTTTATTTTCTTCTTAGTCGAAATTCCAGCATTTTTATTTTTCATCAACTCATCTATAAAAACCGTAAGCTACGTATTTTTTTTTTCTTTCGACACCTTCAATGAATTAGCGGCATCTTCATAGTTTGTTAATTTTGACGACATTGTCGAGAAAAATATTACAATCGTAAAATTTTTAGAAATTAAATTCTTTTGGTAATTACAAGTTTTTAGGTGAGAAAATTATACGGATTAAGATAAGAAATTTGAAACTTTTGACATACATAAATGAAATAATATAATGAAATGTAAATGTATATTGGTTAGTCAAAATCCAGGTACAAATGTTGTAGCTCAAATCAAATATTACTCTCGAGCACATTTTCGTAGTCTAAGAGGTAATTTTTTTTTAAATATTATTAGGCCAGCGTTTGGCCGTTGACTTGCCTCGACATCGACACGGTCTAAGATGTAGGACGCTTGCCTATAAGAAACCTGATTAATCTGGATTTGAAGACACCGACATTGTACATATCGGGAAATACGGACTCAGGCAAAGCATTCCAAAGTTTCGCAGTGTGAATGATGAATGTAGACTTAAAGCGCTTCGTACGTAGGCGGGGAATTTCCACTGTGTACCTATGGCGCTTTGGTCGCGTTTGCCTGGCCGTTCGATAGTAAAAAGGGGCTGCAGGAATCAGTTCCTGTAATTCCTGAGCACATTCTCCGAAATGTATCCGATAGAAGACTGAGAGTGATGCAACAGATAATTAGATTTAACCTCGATTTACTGAAAGTCTTAGATATTATATATATATATATAATATATATATATATAATATATATATCGACTTGACGAGTTCCAGCCCCCAGAGCAAGCCGGCTTTCGATCAGGCTACAGCACCGTGGACCACATCCATACTGTTCGGCAGATTGTGCAGAAGACCGAAGAGTACAATCAGCCGCTGTGTATGGCATTTGTGGACTATGAGAAAGCCTTCGACTCCATCGAAACCTGGGCAGTGCTCGACTCATTGCAGAGATGTCATATCGATTGGAGATATATCGAGGTACTGAGATGTCTGTACAACGCCGCTACAATGACTGTCCACATCCAGGACTGTAAGACGAAGGCGATCCAATTGCGCAGAGGGGTGAGACAGGGGGATGTAATATCCCCGAAACTGTTCACCAACGCGTTGGGAGACGTTTTCAAAACGCTGGATTGGCCTAGGTATGGAGTCAATGTAAACGGCGAGTATATCTCACACCTTCGATTTGCCGACGATATCGTCATCATAGCAGAGTCGCTGGAACAACTCACCGAAATGCTGCGTAGCCTAGGCGAGTCTTCCCGGTATGTCGGTCTCGGTATGAACTTGGACAAGACCAAGGTCATGTTCAATAGGCATGTCGTGCCGGGACCGATATACGTCGAGGGGAAACCTCTCGAAGTTGTTAGTGAATATACCTACCTAGGACAGGTAATACAAGTCGGTAGGAACAACTTCGAGAAGGAAGCCGATCGAAGAATTCGCTTGGGATGGGCAGCATTTGGCAACCTTCGTCAAGTCCTCAAGTCGTCTATACCGCAATGTTTGAAGACGAAAGTCTTCAACCAATGCGTCTTACCTGCCATGACATACGGTGCCGAAACGTGGACACTAACTGCGGGACTAGTCCACAAATTCAAAGTCGCTCAGCGTGCTATGGAGCGAGCTATGCTCGGAGTATCTTTGAAGGATAAGATCAGAAATGAGATTATCCGGAAAAGAACCGGAGTCACCGACATAGCTTGCAAAATTAGCAGGCTGAAGTGGCAGTGGGCTGGTCACGTATGTCGTAGGACCGATGGCCGTTGGAGCAGACGAGTCCTAGAGTGGAGACCGCGAATCGGCAAGCGCAGCGTAGGGCGCCCTCCAGCCAGGTGGACCGACGACCTTAAGAAGGTGGCGGGCACCAACTGGATGCGGAAGGCGGAGGACAGGGAGCTTTGGCGCACCTTGGGAGAGGCCTATGTTCAGCAGTGGACAACGATTGGCTGTTGATTGATTGATTAGATATTATATATTATATATTTATTATATTATAAATAAATAATATATCAACACTATTTAAAATTATCTTAATTGAATTCATGACACAATTATTTTATACCAAACATATAACAATAGACTCAAATTAGCCGATTTAACCGCAAAAGTCAGATGATCTCAACCATTACTGTTTATTTCAGAGCAGCTGGCAAACAGCGCTTCCGTTTGCATCCATGTGGGCTGTTTACATATTAACTGCCCCCACTATCGACATTATTTACAGACTCGGCTACGCTGACTATCTATTTGACATTAAATACTTCCGCAAAATCATCAATTGTTTGGGTATGTGTATTTATATACGACTAAATGTAAGGTTTTAAGTAATTAAGGCAATTACGCAATAATGTTTATAAACTGTTAGGAGGTAAATTAAGTAAACGTAACATGGCTGGGCAAAGGCCTTCTCTTTTTGAAGAGGTTTGAAGTGTAGTCCACCATGATCCAATGCGGGTTGATGGGTACACGTGTGGCATATTTCAATCCGAAACATGCAAGTTTCTTTATGATGTATTACTTTACCGCTTAATCTGATATGAATGACAGACATAAGTTTTGCACCAGAAATTAGGGCTTGCGTGGATTTTAAGCTGCAGTTTTTTTATTATATAGCTTGGTGTACAGGCATATGGGTCACCTGGCATCGTAAAAAATAGTAACCATTCTTTACATCACCAATGCGCAACCAACCTTGGATACTAAGATTTTGTCCCTCGTGTCTGTAGGTACACTGGCTCACTCAACCGAAATACAACAATACTAAGTATTGGCGGTAGAATTAATTAATACTAAGAGTAGTTCGTTGAGCAGATGACATGCTACGTTAATCATGATCAGGAACATTAAATAGTTGTAATAAATGTTGATATTCAATTCAAACAATTTATTTGATTGCAGGAACTTTTGGAATTTTCATAGGACTAACGATTCTACCGAATTTGGTTTCAAGCTGGAATCACTGGGGTGTCATCATTTTAATGGGGACGTTGAGTTTACTTGGCCTTCAATTTTCGGGATTTCTTGTAAGTTTTCGATATCTTAAATTTTCTAATATCACTGAAATCTACATGAAAATTTTTTGTGGTAATACCAAGCTACACATAGTACATAATATGCAATAATAATAATGTTCTCCAGACCGATTTCGGCCACAGCGGCCAATCTCAAGAGAGATTAGCCAACTACGCAGGAGATATTATAATGCACAAGTGTGTGCGCAAACACAGGTGCACTCTCTCTTCCCTTTCTCTCATATTCCGATGGGACGCCAATCCAACACGACTGGAAAGAGTTCAGGCACAGGACCTACGGCTTTACGTGCTTTCCGAGGCACGGAAGTGTACACACTTCCAACTTCCAGACTCCGGAATGCTACTGAGAATTTTTTGACAGAAAAACCCAATAGCTTTTTATTAGCCCGACTTGGGAATTGAACCCAGGACCTTCGGATCTGCGGCCTTACATCAAGCCACTAGACCAACGAGTCAGTCAAATATGCAATACAGTACATATGAACGGCCTCGTTTCTAGAGGCTAACAAAGCCGGCTTATAAGGCAGATCTTTGGTTTAAATCCCATCAGGTCAATCAGAAGTTATTGCGTTATTCTGTTGACATATTTCCAGTTATAGCTCGGAGACTGATAGTTAGTATTGCTTACTCTTCAATACTTCAGAAAGCACCTAAAGCCGTTGGTTTTGCACCTGAATTCCTTCCAGTCGTGACGGGATAGAGAGCGCACAGTTTTAGAAAACACTTTTGAACACAATATTATATAGCCAAGATATTTAAAACAAAACACAGGTACGGATTTGCGTGGAATGTTGCTCGCACCTTTGGGATGGCTCCGCTAAGTACCTACTGGAGGCCTTGGATCGGTTGCAGCGACGTGCGGTCCGCATTATTGCCGACGTAAAGGTCACAAACACCCTTGAACCTTTACAATTGCGTCGAGAGATATCAGCGCTGAGCGCTTTCTATCGACTGTATCACGGCGAGTGCTAGAGAAATTATTCTATCTAATTCCTGCTTCCCCCTTCCTTCGTAAGTCTACGCGAGCTGGCTCTCGATGTCACCGCCTAACTATGACATCAATTCCATCGCGCACAAAGAAATTTGGCAACTCCTTTCTTTGTCGCACTTCCAAAAGAAATTCCACATTTCTTACCAGCTCACGTGTTCCCCTCCTCTTACAACCCGTGTTCCTTCAAACGAGGCGTGAAGAGGCATCTTGCAGGCCGGCAAGGCGAAGGCGGCTAGTGCAGAACATTCTTCCCGTCTGTACTGGCCATCGTCGCGTTTGGACTCTACTACCACTTACCATCAGGTGGAGTAAAGTCATTTACCCTCTCGGCGAATATAAAAAATAAATAAAATAACTAGTTTAAATTAACTGCTTCGTTGGTATCCTCATATAATTGGTATAAATGATATATGAAGATTCTTATTCTACCCGTAAGAAGCCGGGGCAGGTAGCTAGTGAGAAAAACACTTTGGAATCGTGAACTTTAATACAAACAATATGTTACAGTCAAGTGCTTATAATATTGTTAGTATTAAATTTACGGTTCAAATTACACACAAGATTAGATAAATTATTAGTAATTTTATTTTACAACTGTTATTTGAAGAATAAACTTGCTTATCCTAATTTTATCACGAAATTGGATTAATATCTACGTGTTCATATTCTCGTTCATATATCTTTATATATAATGACAGTAATCATTTTTTTTAGAGAAATGTAAATGACATGACTCAAAACCACGCTGGAACTTTGGTTACAATGTCTTCCGCTGTATCCAGTCTAGTTGCTGCGTTAATACCACTTGTGTCTGGTTTAATTGTCGGTAATGACTTGGTGAGTATTTTTCTCAATATATTAAGTTTTATTATTTTGTTTTACACAAGAACGGTCGCGTGTTCTTGACTGTGTTAACATTGAATCGAGTCAAAATATTCTTTAAGTAAACTGTTTTAAGCACTTTTGAATCATCATGTTACAAGAAATCTCGCCGTTTCTCGACGGTTGAATTTAATTTATAAGAGCTGTTAAGAGCCTTCTTGAAAAAAACTATTTTGTTTTGTTCTACGTTAATACTAGTACATTATATAATGAAGAGTACGATTACATTTGTATGTCTTGTAATTAATTTAAAAAAATACGAAAACCGTCTCTAATTTAAATTATTTTTTTAAATCTTAGATATTATATGGGAAATATATATATCATAGATTTAAAAAAAGAAATAGAGCAAGAATAAAACTGTATATTTAAAATATTTAATTATATCAAAATACAAAATAAAATCAAAACAAAATATTTTTATATTCAACATAGAAGTATGACAATTACTTATTGATAGTCAAATAATTAACCAGCACTATATCATTTCTATTATAAATTAAAGATAAAAGACAATAAAAATGTTGAAAAAAAAACAACAACAAAAAAATTGACAATTTACTATAAAACAAATCATTCACTTAATTGAATAAACATACATATATATATATATATATACATATATATATATATATATATACATATATATATATATATACATATATATATATATATATATACGGACCGTTGGCGTGATTGGTAGCTACTTGCCTTTCACGCCGAAGGTTGTGGGTTTGATTCCCACCCAGGACAGACATTTGTGTGAATGAACATGTCAGTTTGTCCTGAACCTGTGTGTAATTATCTATATAAGTATGTATTTTATCCTTATTCTTGTCCTTATTCATATCCTTATTATCTACTATATCCATTGTCTGGTTTCCATCGTACAAGCTCTGCTTAGTTTGGGATCAGATGGACGTGTGTGAATAATGGAATAAATCCCAGGATATTATTATTATATAAGGATAATATAACACGACTTACTTATAATATAACACAACTTCTGATGCCAGAAATTCATGTACCTTAAAAAACTCGCTTTATAAAATTCTTGACTTGTTTTAAATTAATTTATTCTATATCGAAGTATTAATTTACAGACCAGAACTGACATCTTATTTAATTAAAAATGATAAGTAGCTCCGTGAACTTATTGTGTCGTTGTTTTTAATGATATTTTAGATTAGTTACCGACTTTACGAAGCCCTCATATTCCTTACAACACCCTCGCCTTGGATAGAAATCACATGAGGTTAGGATTTTATATTGCTGAGATGGCCCAGTGGTAAGAACGCGTGAATCTTAACCGATGATCGTGGGTTCAAACCCGGGCAAGCACCACTGAAATTTCATATGCTTAATTTGTGATTATAATTCACCTCATGCTTGACGGTGGTGACGAAGGAAAACATCGTGAGGTAACCTGCATGTGTCTAACTTCACTAAATTCTGCTACATGTGTCTTCCACCAACTCGCATTGGAGCAGCGTGATGGAATAAGCTCCAAACCTTCTCCTCAAAAAGGGAGAGGAGGCCTTAGTCCAGCAGTGGGACATTCACAGGCTGTTACTCTAGGATTTGATTTCTACATATAAATACGTGAAGTCTGAAGTTGGCGTAGATACCAATGAGTTTCCATGCGCTTAAATGGTGCTACTAATCCATTGTATTACGGTACGGTATTGAAGGATAACTCCGCGAAACCTGCATATATTGGGTGAAGTTATCTCCAATCAGTTTCGAACAACCCGCGTGGCGAAATAAGCTCCTGATCTCAAAATATCCTCTTATTCAAACGAATAAACCGATTCCGTCCAAACGATTGAGATTAAATTTTTCAAATTGTAATTGTTGGTAACATACAATATACTCTACTAAACATTATATCCTAATATTAAATAAAAAATCTCAAACAATTTTTTAATGTTAACTCATAGATATATTATTTTGAATTAATCGAAGTGAGTAGGCCTCCTCTCCCTTTTGAGGAAAAAGTTTTGGAGCTTATTACTACGCTGCTCCAATGCGGTTTGGTAGAATACACATGTGACAGAATTTCAGTGAAATTAGACCCATGCTGATCACGATGTTTTCCTTTACCGTCAAGCACGAGATGAATTATAAACACATGAATTAAGCACATGAAAATTCAGTGGTACTTGTTTGAAACCACGATCATCGGTTAAGATTCACGCATTCTTACCACTGGGCCATATCATATATAATAAAAAATAAACGAATGTCACTTCATTCCCTGTCAATGCAACGTAAAACAAGAGATCTAAAATGTGATGTTAAAACATCGGCACACTCAGTTGATAAATCAGAACCTAGCACGCAGCATACAAATATCAATTGGTTTAATTGTATTATGGATTACATAGTTGCATTAGATTAAAATTAGCATTTATATAGATTAGGTCTCAGACATGTTTATTATGTATTCAATTTAAATATTCAATTTGTTCGAACATGTAGCTGTTTAATTACAGTATCTTGTCTCAGTTACAAAATATGTTAATAAGAATATCAAATGAAATTACATTATTTATTCAATTACTTACAATAACCATTCAAATTATTATATTAATTTGTATTATTAGGATATAAAATAAAGCCGCCTCTAATACTTCGTAACTCTGTTTAATTAAATTATTTTAATTATATTTGTCGTTATCAAAATTGATTATCGTAGAATATTCTTTGTTTAATTTAGTTATTGCAGTAATAAGACATTTTATTAAGAGGAAAATGTATAAATATCTGCGTTATGTTGTTATTTAATAAAAATGATATAATATGTAATTAAATTACGCGTTTACTCGTTGGTGTGATCAGTAGAATGCGATACTGTTGATCTGCTGACGTTTTTTTTAGGTCTAGTGAATAAAACGAGATATATAAAGTATAAAAACTCAAGGGTGTTAGCCCGCTTTGGACGCGCCATTTAATCTTGTGTGATGAGAGACAAGAGTATTAATATTATATTTAATAACCTTATATTTATTTTTTGTAGCATAAGTATTGGAATAATTTGTTCAATATATTAATAATAAACAAGAGCGTCACACACGATAAAGATATTGTAATATTTAATATTACGATATCTTAAGATAAATAAAACATAAGGCCGATAACATACAAAATCTTTTTATTCTCTTGAAAATGATTCATCCCATTTAAGGCATATTATATGAAATTTTTAAAAGGTATACATAAACAAAAAGGATAATGAAAGCTAAATATACTGCGACAAAAAAAATAAAGAGGATAGATTTGACTCGGTGGTAGGGCTTTGTGCAAAAGCTGCAAAATCTTAGATCCCAAAGTTGGTGGCGCATTGGCGTTGTAAGGAATGAGTAAGATTTCTTAAAGCGTCAATTGTATACATACAATAAATACTATTTATATTATATATTCATATATTTTTTTATAGAATAGGAAGGTGGACGAGCATATGGGCCACCTGATGGTAAGTGGTCACCAAACGCCCTTAGACATTGGCATTGTAAGAAATGTCAACCATCGCTTATAGCCAATGCGCCACCAGCCTTTGGAACTAAGATTTTATGTCCCTTGTGCCTGTAATTACACGTGCTCACTCACCCTTCAAACCGGAACACAACAATATCAAGTACTGCTGTTTTGCGGTAGAATATCGGATGAGTGGGTGGTACCTACCCAGACGAGCTTGCACAAAGCCCTACTACCAGTGAATATATGTCATACTTACAATACATACATACTCCAAGTGATTTGGTTAGCAATGTTCGGAAGTCAATCAATGCAAGAAATCAGTGGCTTTTAATTTATAATTCAGGTTTAATCTAAAAAATATTCTTCATCACAAAAACGTTCCTTATTATAATTTTACTTTTTTTATAATTTTACATTTGAACATTTCTGAACGTTTTCTTGATCTAGATTGTCCTATACAAGAACTATGTGAGTTTTTACCATTGACATTAATTACTATAATTTCGTTTTTGGAAACCGAAAAATGTCCAGTTCATTACCAAAATTAATATATCTTATAATAAGATAAATAAGTAAATATCCTGGTACATTATTCACACACGGCCATCTGATCCCAAATTAAGCAGAGCTTGTGCTATGGAAATTGATATATACTACGTTTCTTTTGTAAATACCAACTTATGTAAATAATTACACCAAGGCTCAGGACAAACAGACATGTTCATGCACACAAATGTCTGTCTTGGGTGGTAATCGAACCCACAACTATCGGCGTGAAAGTCAAGTATCTACCAACCACACCAACCGGCCCGTCAAATCCGATAAAAGTTATTTCATTAAGGATCTTTATTCGCACTCGAGTGGCTACAAGAAGTTAGTATTGTCATCTATTAAGTTTATATTAAGATTTATTATCAACAATTTTATTAAAAAATGATAATGAATTAAAACTTCGGCCTAAGAAAGTTTCTTGTGGCATCTGCGATAATGTTTTAGATACAGTTGAAATAATATAATAATGTTCTAATTTCAAAACTATTTTTTTTTTATAGAATAGGAAGGCGGACGAGCATATGGGCCACCTGATGGTAAGTGGTCACCAAACGCCCTTAGACATTGGCATTGTAAGAAATGTTAACCATCGCTTACATCACCAATGCGCCACCAACCTTGGGAACTATGATGTTATGTCCCTTGTGCCTGTAATTACACGTGCTCACTCACCCTTCAAACCGGAACACAACAATACCAAGTACTGCTGTTTTGCGGTAGAATATCTGATGAGTGGGCGGTACCTACCCAGACGAGCTTGCACAAAGCTCTACCACCAGTAAATTCATTATTTTTATTATTTTCATTATTCATTCATTGATTATGAATCTTAGTGTTTTATAAATAAGAGATATCTCATCAACAGTGGGCTTGGCTTCGTGGTGATTTACGGTTGATAAAAAACTATCTGGAATGAGCGGCACCCAAAGCCACACAGACTGAGAATGCGCGACTGAAATATAAATTGAATCACGTGTATTTGAATGTTATTTGTTGTACAATCTATTACATATTTATATGTATCAAATAATAATCCTATATATAATTTAATATATTGTAAATTTTAGGAGTCGTATATCGTATTTAAGTTAATTGTAAGTGCACATAATGACCGATTTTGTCCTTTTTTTTCTTTTTGTGGGTTTTTTTTTGTGTGCTATGTGCTATAATAATTAAATAAATCCAGTCTATATACTGAATTACTACACAGATTAAATATAAATTTATTGATTCTAGACTGATACAAAACGCTGGAGAATACTATTCTTTACACTTGCCTCGTTTTACGTCGTCTGCAACATTATCTACGCCGCTTTCGCGAGCAGCGATCGTCAAGATTGGGATGACGATGGGAAACAGAAATTTGGCTACAGTAACGGTACGATTGGATATTTAACACAAGACTTACACACACATGCAAACAGAAACTGATATACACATACAAACATACATGGTTTATAGTCGATACAAGACAGTGTAATACGTGCACAGAATGCTTCAAGATGGCGGACAACCATCACTGAAATGTATTTGAATTAATTACTTGAATATAGATCTGATTTAAATTGCATTGATAACAAATCCTTACTAACATTGTAAATGCGAAAGTGTTTTTGTTAGTATACGTTTTCACGTCTTAATCTACCGATCAAGATTTTTGCATTTAGGTACTGGAAAAGACATAAGGTGCCTCATACCTACCCCACTCAAATATGAAGTAAGCCGCAGGCGGATACTAGTAATTAATAATAAACTATCTATATGTATCTTACTAAGATTAACTGTATTTATCTTACAAAGCTAGCAGTTAAGACATGAAAGTGGAACAAATAAACATGTCTACTGGTTGTAGAGCTTTGTGCAAGCTCGTCTGGGTAGGTACCACCCACTCATCAGATATTCTACCGTAAAACAGCAGTACTTGGTATTGTTGTGTTCCGGTTTGAAGGGTGAGTGAGCACGTGTAATTACAGGCACAAGGGACATAACATCATAGTTCCCAAGGTTGGTGGCGCATTGGTGATGTAAGCGATGGTTAACATTTCTTACAATGTCAATGTCTAAGGGCGTTTGGTGACCACTTACCATCAGGTGGCCCATATGCTCGTTCGCCTTCCTATTCTATAAAAAAAAACTTACTTTCGCATTTATCATATTAGTTAGGATGTGATAATTAGGTGACAGTAGTCCATTTCTATTTAGATATACAAAGTGTTTATTTTTATTAAGATTAAGATTAAAGAAAGAAGAAGAGTACAGCTTATGAGACTAATTTCTCTCGTTCTCTCATCATTGATTTGCCATTCGAAAGAATAAGACACAGAATTATTCAACTAATAACACACTATACAAGTTTATAAGTGACGCCGTTAGGAGTAATACGTATTATCACTTCATCTTATTAGTACTTTGTTTCAGATGTAACCAACTTAGAACTGGAAGAATTAAGTGAACGGAAGATAATGAAACAAGAAACGGATGATATCACTGAATTTTGAAAATTTTAATATTTTGTAAATAATTTAAAAAGTTAATAAAATATACTTTGTTTACTGTTATAAAATGATATTCTTAAAATGTCTTCATAATACTTTAGTATGTAAATTATTTTGACAACTTTAACAAACCTAATATTATAGTAAGTTAATAACAGCCTGTTAATGTCCCACTGCTAGGCTAAGGCGTCCTCTCCCTTTTTGAGGAGAAGGTTTGGAGCTTATTCCACCACGCTGCTCCAATGCGAGTTGGTAGAATAGACATGCGGCAGAATTTCAATGAAATTAGACACATGCAGGTTTCCTCACGATGTTTTCCTTCACCGTCAAGCACAAGATGAATTATTAGTTATGGGCTCAATATAAAAACCAATACTCACACGATGTATGTCTACGGAAACGAATTCAAATTATATATATGGAATATTTGCGCACATATACGACAGCACTCGTTCTGCATAACTCTTTAATTTTGACAATATCTTATGCGTTCATTCTCGCAGGTACCCCCTAAAGTTGTTGGTCACACTGAGCTCCTCTTTTGTTGACAAACGACCAGTCGCAATACAAAGTTGTTTTTTTCTTAAATCCGAACTTTTTGTAATTAAAGACATATTTTTATAAAGCGATTGATCCCTAGTTTATACTATATTAATGTATAAAACGAAGTATTACCGTACAGCGGCTTATTGAAATTCTAATACACGTTCTCTCGATAAATTAATTAAAACTTGATAATTTGAAGTTCCTCGATCTTAATTACTGGCTACTAATAGCTGATATTTATCTGATTTACCTCCACCACAATCTTTGGGAAAATATTACGCGAACAACCCACGGTTATTAAATATATAACTCATGTTGTATCAACATACACTACTGAATACTTGCCTTTGTAAAACAAACTTTGTTCCTATCAAGCAGAAGACGCATGGCATTTTCTTATTTAAAACTTACGCACCTTCTATTTTGATTCTTATACTTAGAGTGATAAGGTCCAAGGTCTAAGCGAACATCATTTTATAATCTTCTCGAAATGTACAACTCACAATCATTTTAATCAAATTCCAACTTAATTATTAACAGCACAAAGTTCATAATGCAATGATAAGAAGACAATTATCGTGGGTGTTCAACGGAAGGAGATTTGTCAGTGTTGCAAGGATTTATTTTAAAACTTACCTAATCTACAAGCGCAACAGTGCTGCAAGCAACAGCACAGCAAGTGATTAAAAAATAATAAGAAACTTATCAACCAATGTTAAAAACTAAAAATGCATTTATATCAATAAGAGAATTCTAAAAATAAAATTAGGAATAGAAACAAGAAGCTTCTTAGATGTATGTGTCAAGGAATGTTACCTTCACAGTAGTGGCTAGAAGCGTCTGGACACAATCAAAACTTTGGAGGTAATTTCAATTAATAGAATTATGAGTTAGCCGTGATCAATATCAAATTATAAATAATAAATATCCTTAAAAAGTTAATCAGATATTCTACCGACAAAACAGCAGTACTTGGTATTGTTGTATTTTGTTTTGAAGGGTGAATGAGCCATTGTAATTACAGGCACAAGGAACATAACATCTTAGTTATCAAGGTTGGTAATAATTTTTATAATGACTTGAGGAGGATCGCAGCTTAACCACCAATTAAAAACTCCGGCAGACTTTAAGAGTTATTTATTGTGACAAGTCAACAATGTTTACATTAGAGCGCACAGTAAAAGTAGTTGAAATAATTAATTTATTAAAAATAAACAACAACAACAGCGCTTATATAGGCATTCCCCTCTCACGATGACCACCACGCGTGCTTGCCACTTTTGGGACCTCCTCCTAGGCGAAAACAAAAGCGATGCATGCGGCCATCTTGCTGGGGGTGTGGTCAAGCGTGTGACGTCGCTGCGAGGACAATAGATGCGCATGCGACCATATTGCCGAAGGGGCGTATCCATACGTGTGACGACATACATCAGACCACTGCAACATCACCTGATCCATGACGTAGTTGATCAGGTGATGTTTGTGCTGCGTTTAGACGCATTGTGCACTCGCCACACTACTCCCCCGCCGAGACCGTGACTACGGGCGATAGTAGTTTGGGAATCTGACCACTCTACCACTCCTGGTTTTACTGGCAGGGATGGCATCAGACTTCTCCTGAACTTTAATGTTCTGGTCTGTCTGGTCCTCAGCGAGTATGTAAGCTGGTTTCAGTCTGTCTATGCTGATTCGCTGCGTTTTGCCTAGTACGTCGATGTCAAAGGTTTTCTCCTCGCGTCGCAGCACCCTGTATGGACCTGAATAAGGTGCTTGAAGGGGTTTCCGATGGGGACCCTGCCGGATAAATACGTGCGAGGTAAGCCTAAGGTCTTTTGGTATGTAAAAAGTTTGATTAGAACTTGTGTGCCAAGATGATGGTTGTGGCCTTAATTTATTGACATGTGTTCGGATTCTACCAATGAATTCGGTGATGTCCTCGATGGTTGGGGGTGCTGATGAGAAGAACTGTCCAGGTAACCGCAGTGGTTCCCCGTAGACAAGTTCGGCCGTTGAAGCTTTAATGTCATCCTTGAATGCGCTGCGTATACCTAGTAATACCCACGGTAACACTTCTACCCAGTTCGGAGTAGAATGACAGGCAATTGCGGCTTTTAATTGACGGTGTAGTCTTTCTACCATACCATTAGCTGTCGGATGATATGCCGTTGTGGTATGATGGTTGGCACCGATGAGCTTGACCAGTTCTTTGAAAGCGCCCGACTCAAACTGCCGGCCACGGTCAGTGGTGATGTGTTCGGGGCACCCGAACCGTGATATCCAACCACTGGAAAGGGCAGCAATGCAGCTTTCGGCGGTGATGTCTTGTAGTGGGTAGACTTCTGGCCACCTTGTGTAGCGGTCCACGATGGTTAGGCAGTACCTGTAACCTAAACATAAAGGTAAAGGACCTATCAAATCCAAGTGGATGTGTCGAAAACGTGCGGAAGGGCTTTCGAAGGCTTGTAGCGGAGCTTGAGTGTGTCTGGTCACTTTGCTTTGCTGACATTGTTGACACTCCTTTACCCATTGTCGACAGTCTTTGCGGATACCAGGCCAAATGTAGCGCTCTGTAACTAACTTGACCGTAGGCTTGGCTCCTGGATGGCTTAAATTGTGGAGCGAATCGAATACCTGCTTGCGATATGAAGGTGTGATGAATGGTCGAGGATTACTTTGAGAGACATCGCAGTATACCAGAAGAGCTGGCTCTGACTCTAATCGTATTTTCTTCAACCTAAGCGCAGACCCATTTTTCAGCAGGTCCTGTAGCTCGCTGTCCGCCTCTTGTGCTTTGACCAGGGAGTGGTAATCTAAGGGTATAGAAACTGCCTCGATACGCGAAAGGGCATCTGCAACAATATTGTCTTTACCAGCTACATATCTGAAGTCTGTGGTGAATTGGCTTATAAAGTCCAAGTAGCGAAACTGGCGTGGCGAACTGTTCTCTCGGTGATTAGCAAAGACAAACGTAAGTGGTTTATGGTCCGTGATGATACAAAATGTCCGAGCTTCCACCATAAATCTGAAATGTCTAATTGCGTCATACACTGCCAATAACTCTCGGTCATATGGGCTGTACTTTTTCTGTGATGGACTTAGCTTCCTCGAAAAGAATGCTAAGGGTTGCCATTCATTGTTCTTGAACTGTTGCAGCACAGCACCTATTGCTGTATCTGAAGCGTCCGTCTGTATGGACAGTTCTGCTTGAGGATCTGGGTGGACCAAAAGCGTAGCTTCTGAAAGTTGCTTTTTAGACAGTTCGAAAGACTCTAATAGGGCAGGCGTCATGTTAATAGGCTGCGATCCCTTCGTTTTAGGCCCAACGAGGAGTTGGTTGAGCGGTGCCTGAACTTTTGCAGCATTAGGTATAAAACGGCGATAAAAATTGATCATACCTAAAAATCTTCGTAATTCTTTTAGCGTCTTGGGTACCGGGAAGTTCTGAATGGCTTCAACCTTCGATTCTAACGGCTGTATTCCTGCTGCTGACACGTTGTGGCCCAGGAACTGGACTTGCGTTTTGCCGAAAGTACATTTGTTGGTATTTATTAGAACTCCATATTCTGCTAGTCTTTGGAACAACAACTTGAGATGCTCTTGATGAAGGGTACTGCTGCTGCTGAAGACTAGAATGTCATCCAGGTACCCATAACAAAAATCTAAGCCCCGCAGTACCTCGTCCATGAATCTTTGAAAGGTCTGTGCGGCGTTACGAAGACCGAACGTCATGAACGGGAATTCGTAAAGCCCGAAAGGAGTGGCGATAGCGGTTTTCGGAATGTCGTCTTCGTATACTGGTATCTGATGATAAGCTTTAACCAGGTCTATGGTTGAAAAGACCGTACTGCCTGTCAACTGGCACGTAAAATCATGCAAGAGTGATTTCTGGGAATTCTCTAAGCAGGCGATGATAAGATGTATCCTCTAAAGTCGTACGGACTGAGGAAATTGTTTCCGTAGAACGTTGTTTCGGGAGTGCAACAGCAAGTGTGGTAACACCGTCAACGAGGCGCTGGTTGCGACAGTCGACTAGCAGGTTGTAGTAACTTAAAAAGTCGACGCCGATGATGGGCTTTGAGACGTCTGCTACGACGAAACGCCACGTGAAAGCGCGCCTAAGTCCTAGATCCAGCGTTAAGGGGAGGAAGCCATATGTGTAAATGATAGTCCCATTTGCAGCGAACAATTCGTATCCCATTTTGTTTCTAGGTTCCCGAACAGCGGATCTTGGAAAGACACAGAGGTCTGAACCGGTGTCAACTAAATATTGCACTTTGGTCTTGCGATCCGTGATGAACAGGCGGCCCGAAATTGTAAGGCAGTCGTCTACCGCCACTACTGGCTGCCTTGAGAGTTTCCCATCTTCTTGTAGCTGTCACGGTTGAATACATTTGCGTGCGCGCTCGCCGAATCTATAATGGTACCAACAGTACGGGTAGTTATTTGTTTGTGAGCAGGAACGTGCGCGGGAATGTCGTCGCGATCTGTCTATGGCGAATCGTGAGCGGGATCGCGGCTGTCTTCGGTTAAGTTGCATGCTAAGTATCTCCATCTGCTTGCTCAGCTCAGCTACGGTCTGATTCAGGCTTTCGAAACTAGTACTTGGTACTCCTAGAGTGGAACTAGATGCACTGGCTACTTGCCCGGCTACTCGACCGGCTACTGGCACGGCTACTTGCTCGGACACTTGCAATGTTGCTGGAACGATTTCGTTGATACGGTCGGCAAGCTCTGCCATGTCTTCAAGGCTCATCTTCGTATGCTGCGCTGCTATACACGTCTGCAAATGCGTTGGGAGTCGACTTGACCAGATGGTACGGATAAAATCGGTTGGAACAGTTGGCCCAGCTAGGTGTTGTAGATGCCGTAAAAATTGTGTGGGCTTTCTATCACCGAGTTCCTCGTGCATTAGCAGTTGTTTTATTTTACGCTCTTGTGAAGCTGACAGCCTCCGTATTAATTCGGCTTTTAATTTGTCGTACCTGCCGGTGGAAGGTGGAGCTACGACCAGGTCCCTTATTTCCGCCGTGTGCTGTGGTTCTAGTTGCGCTAGTACGTAATAGAACTTCGTGGAGTCTTCTCGGATGCCGGACAGGGTGAATTGACCTTCGAGCTGTGCGAACCATAATTCTGGATCATCTGGGTTGAATACAGGTACTCTCACTCCAACTCGCATCGTTTCTCCAGTGGCCGGAAGGGCGGTAACAGCTGTGGCGTCACGTGATAATGGAGCGTCCGGCATTGACATCTTGAAAGGTCTTCTTCTTCTTCGTGCTTCAAACGTCGGGGTCACCAGTGAAGAGGATCGCAACTTAACCACCAATTAAAAACTCCGGCAGACTTTAAGAGTTATTTATTGTGACAAGTCAACAATGTTTACATTAGAGCGCACAGTAAAAGTAGTTGAAATAATTAATTTATTAAAAATAAACAACAACAACAGCGCTTATATAGGCATTCCCCTCTCACGATGACCACCACGCGTGCTTGCCACTTTTGGGACCTCCTCCTAGGCGAAAACAAAAGCGATGCATGTGGCCATCTTGCTGGGGGTGTGGTCAAGCGTGTGACGTCGCTGCGAGGACAATAGATGCGCATGCGACCATATTGCCGAAGGGGCGTATCCATACGTGTGACGACATACATCAGACCACTGCAACATCACCTGATCCATGACGTAGTTGATCAGGTGATGTTTGTGCTGCGTTTAGACGCATTGTGCACTCGCCACAGACTAATTTGAGCGATGACAGACAATGTTGCGGGAGATGTCGTTTACAAGTTTCTGTGCAAACAAAGAAACATTTCAGTGATATGAGATGAGCAATCCGAAACAACATAGGAGAGAAATAACTGCTTTATATATTTTTTTAAGTCACGGAATCTAAGAATTTCTCAATTCCGTTACTAAAACTACGACTCCTCTTGGTTCTGGCTTCCAGCCTTGGCCATTACAAGCTGGCTTTTTAGACTAACGAGGCGAACCAACTGTCAGATATAATTATGAAATTACACAAACAAGTTTACGGATAACGATAGGTATATAGTGGTTTATGAACAGCATAATGAAAATATAATTTCCCTTTGTCGTATAGTTTGCAAATCTATACCCAATTCTGGGCCCATTATTAGGTCATTAGCATAATTATCTAAATGAACTCAACAAATCGGTCCAAAATGATAAATGAAATTATGCAGTAAAATGAACGAACTAGCTGTTTTGCTTTGAAGTAAATCTCGTGTAATTCTATTAAAATAACTATTAATTGGTCTGTTTGATAATTATATACCTTCAATATGTAATTCATAGTTATTAAAGTTCAAATGAATGCATGAAATTTGAACAATTATTATCATTTTAAAATTATGAATATTTTGTCGACATTCTTTATATGAAAAAAGGAGACAAATTTACTCGGCAACTAACACTTTTATCGTAGACTCGGTAGTATATCCTAAAGCCTTGTGTGTATGAAAAAGTGATATATGAAGTCAATAAAAATAATTTGTCTGATTATCCATTATTACTACTACATATGTCTTCTTATTAATATGATATATATAGTGAATAATACATTCACGTTTAGGCGATTTCTTGTATTATAAAAATTAAAGTGTACTTAATGGTATGGCCAGACGAGTGGGATAAGACGGTGACAGGTCGTGCTTAGTTGCAATCTGCTAGTTAATATGGAAGACGTCACACAGCGCCCTAACGCTGGCGGACCAGGTCTGTCTGTATGACTACTAATACGAATATGACATGACTGTTCCCTCATGGAACTCGCCGCACCGCAGTCACGCCAGCTTCGCGACGCCGTCTCATTGCGTCAGATTGGCCGGGTTATGTGAGTGAGGCAACGTGCACTATGATATCTCCTGCGAAATTGAATATTCACTACTCATAATAGCTGCCGGTCTATTCGAATACTAAGGAACTAGGATGTTATGTCCCTAGCGTCTATAGTTAAACTGGACACAACAATACTAAAATGTTTGGCGGTAGAGTATATGATGTGTGGGGTTTGCATAAAGCCCTACCACAAAGTAACACTCTGACAGTTATTATCATTGGTATTTAATTTGCATAAATGATAAAATATTATTTATAAAAAACGCACCCAACTTCATAGAAACGCGATTTTAAAAGGACTTTTCAAAGAGATCTTAAGTTGATCTACAAAGTAATCTAGCTAACCTAGATAAAATTTATATTAGGTCGCTTATCCTCAAAGGTCTAACTCACCTAGTAAATCTATATATATGTTCGAGTAAGATGGGCGTTTATTCACATAATTGAATTAACTTTTATTTTTTTAACTCCTAATGGTAATTATTATTTATTGTTATACATAAAATTGGCGGTCACAAGTCACAAAGCAGACGCACAACTAACGATGTATGACGGTGACAGATTGCCTAATTTTTCTTACCATACCAGCGTCTAAGTTCAAAGTTGATATTAATCCGTTCGTGCAATTATGCTTTTGTCCCATAAAATCGTAAACACTGTTTGACGGTACTTATCTTTTGGGTTGAATTTACTATAATAAGGTATACTTGCACTGTGACTGGTTACTACTGTCAGCATAGCTAATAATATATTCCCTCGAGATCCACAATTTTATATTGCATTATTACAAAAGAAATATGTATTAACCCTATCACGAATTTAAGGGTATTAAAATGAAGAATGTACGGCAATAAACTCAAATATGCAATAGCGTTGCTGACGACAATATGGTGGCAGTAAAAAAGACTATAATAAAAAAAATACTTGTGAGAAATCAACATGTCCCTTGCATTTATTTTAGGGTTCAATTCATATATCATATAAGCATTATATAGAAAATAAACACTGAAAATATGCGGACGTATGTGATTTACTTTGTAATATTTTCTTCACCATAAAATTAGAGGCGATTTAAAAATATAAACATCTTATTGACGATGAATACATATGTTTTGTCCACCTGACGATCTCTTTACAGAAAAGCCACCGAATCCCAGCAACAGTATTCGAACAACATAATTGCCTAATGCTCGATTCAATTTTCATTTTAGTCAGCTGAAGTTCATTCTAATGCGCTTGTGGTTCTACTCTCTAGTATTTAGTTTGATTAGAATTGCACATGAATTGCATAAGCCGACTTCACATACAGCGACAATGTGTAACCGTACTGTCAGACTTACGCTATCTCCTAAAGCCATATCGAGTTTATGAATTCATGATATTATTACTAGAAATTCATTTTAATGAAGACATATTTTTAAGTTTCATAGCCGAGATGGCCTAGTGGTAAGAACGCTTGAATCTTAGCCGATGATCGTGGTGAATTCAGTGGTGCTTAATTTGTTATAATCACAATTCAAAAATTCATCTCGTGATATACGGTGAAGGAAAACATCGTGTGGAAACCTGCATGTATCTAATTTCACTAAAATTCTGTCACGTGTGTATTCCACCAACTCGCATTGGAGCAACGTGGTGGAATAAGCTCCAAAAACCTTCCCCTTAAATAGAGGAGAAGAGGCCTTAGCCTAGCAGTGGGACATTCACAGGCTGCTACTAATAATATTTTTATGTTACTAATAATTATAATACGTAAAATATAGTGAGAGGATCGTTCAAGGTAACACTAATTGTGGAAAAATTGAAGGAATGTCGACTGCGCTGGTACGGCCATATCCTGAGACGTAACGATGATCATCCTATCAAGAAAGCCTTAAATATCCCGGACCGACTGCGGGGAAGAGGGCGATCGCCCGCAACCTGGTGGTCAAACATACAAAAAGAGGCCCAGAAAGAGAATCTGAGTACACAGACAACCCAGAACAGAGCTCTCTGGCGCAGATGTACAAGGAGACCCGACCCCAGCTGAACTGAGAAGAGGGTTTGAACAAAGAAGAAAGAAGAAGATAATACGTAAAACATAGTATTAATTTAAAAAGATCCAACATGGGCAGCGGTTAGACCACGTGAATCTTAACCGAAGTTGGCTCGTTCAAACCCGAACAAGGACTTAGTTTTATGTGCTTATAGTTTATCTCGTGTTCGACGGTGTGGGGATATATCGTGGCTATACCTGTGTGTTACCAATAAAGATCGGCCATGTGGGACATTATATTGATAATTCATTTTCATTATTGCAATTTTGAATATACCTTAACACATACATGTATGCAACGATCTTTTTTGAATTGAAAACTTCAAATAATTTTATATACCCTATTCAACTAGAAAACAAACCATAGATTTACATAATCCATGATATTTGTAAACAGTTCTGCTATATCATGCACCAAACACACGTTAAATGCAACGTTATTTTATTTCACTTAACTTATTATATCCAATTAAATTTTCCAAATTTTAGTCAACAATTTCACCAATATTTTTTCGCGAATCTCACGAGGAGAGGAGGCATCAAGCAAGCAGTAGCGGCAGGTATTTACGATTTGTTACTATTTAAGAACTCAAGCAATTAAACAGTGTCAATTCCTGCACCTGTAGTACTGGTGGTAGAGCTTTGTGCAAGCTCGTCTGGGTAGGTACCACCCACTCATCAGATATTCTACCGCAAAACAGCAGTATATATTCTATAAAAAAATACTAATCTTATAAATTGACGCAAAACCAGTAATCGGATTTGGATGAAATTAGGGTGAAAGTTAGTTTTTCAAAATATTAATATAATATTCTACTCTGTATGATCTCAGTTCGCATATCAATCGTAAATTTGGTACTAGGGATACAATGTCTTAAAACCTATGGATAGTGGAAAAGGTTACTACTGACCATCACGTGGACATTATCTTTATTTAATATATTTAAAAAAAATGACTTTTTTCAACTGCTTTAATTCTTTCAAACGTAAGTATAATATAATAAAATAAGTTTAGCCGCATAATCCGCTTAGTTCCGTTCGTGATGCGATTATTATAATGCTATTAAAATAATTCCATAATTATATGAAAATTTATTTGGATTCAATTTGCAATTTTTGTTGCAGAGATAGCCGGGGCTAGAACTTGTAAATCATAATGGTAAATTAGACTACTAAGCCATCTGTCGTTTTCAGCGTTGATGGAAAACATCGTGACGAAATCTGCACGTGATGAAATTCTATCACAAGTGAAGCTACACTCCCATACCATAACTTTGATAATTGATTATGGCGGGTTGAATCCCATCGGACCATAAATGTAAAGGTATAGAGAGTCCATATAAACTTGCACAAATATACATACATTTGTGCATTATTATGTTTCGTGCGTTACTAGATAATGAGATTGTTTGCATTATGTCTAATGAAAAAAGATCCTATTTTACTCACCAGAAATGTCATGAAAACAATGATGTCATGAGACTGTTAGACGATTTGTTTTGTATTAAATTTGAATGTTACCATAAAATCATTTAAGAATAATATAATATTTACCGTTTATGACATAATAATAAATTTTTTTATTAAAGTACAGGCGTAATAGTTATTTTGACAGCAGAAGCAATATATAATACTTGATAACATTAATGTAATAACTTTTCATATCAAAATTAATTTGTTCTATGAATTTCAATTTTAACTATTAGACTACAAATTAATTATTAATTCCAATCTAAATTATGTTTTATAAATGTTTGTTTATGAAAAAAGTGACTTTATTGTAAATTTTAAAATATCATCATTTGATTTTAATGATGGGAATAAAATTTAAACCATTGAAAAGTTGAGTGAGTGTGTGGATTAATATACGTGTTCGTAACGTGATAGATTTCTTCTCAGGAGAAAAGAAAGAGATCTTATACACTCCCTTCTCTCTCACTCGCATACATACGGCAAACTTACGTTCTACTCAAGGTCTTTTCCTTTCCTAACCCATCTTAGATGTCGAAGTACTAGCCGCGTATTGAAAGTACGAGTGTTTTATAACTTCTTAATATTGCCAAATGGCTCTTTAGCGCACAAACCTCTTTCTTTTTTTTTAGCTGGAAAAAAGCATTTACGCGTTTCCCCCACAAGAGGTGGGGGGGTATGTGGGACTCGCCGGCACTGAAGGCGCCGGAATACCCACTAAAAAACTAGCAGTACCCACTCCGTCTTGTCGAAGGAGCGTCACGGGATCGCTTGCGCATCCGCTCCCACTTGAGCGGGCCTCCATTCAGCGGCGCTTACGGTGGGGGAAGAAGGTGAGCATAGCGTCGGCGCCTCCTCACGAGTCTTCTTCGGCGGAGCGAATCAGCGGCGGCTGACCTCGCCTCTCGCTCTCGCACCGCGACCTACTTCTGCAATATAACACTCTCGCAAAAAGAGACAAATTTCATCCAACATCTCTCACTGCCAAGCATAGCGTTAATCACGCTCGGTAGCGAGATGTCTCTGCCAACTATCGCCGCTAGGGTATGCCTCTGGGGCCCTCCCACATTAGGTAGGAGGCGGCCTAAGGCGGCTGCGGCATTTTTTTTTTTTTTATAGAATAGGAAGGCGGACGAGCATATGGGCCACCTGATGGTAAGTGGTCACCAACGCTCTTAGACATTGGCATTGTAAGAAATGTCAACCATCGCTTACATATCCAATGCGCCACCAACCTTGGGAACTAAGATTTTATGTCCCTTGTGCCTGTAATTACACTGGCTCACTCACCCTTCAAACCGGAACACAACAATATCAAGTATTGCTGTTTTGCGGTAGAATATCTGATGAGTGGGTGGTACCTACCCAGACGAGCTTGCACAAAGCCCTACCACCAGTAATTAATTAATGAGTTTCGGGCTCAATTGGACAAAGTGCTGCCTGAAGCTCCATCTTCCGTCCAGGATCAGACCCAGATACCTCATCTGGGCCTTCACCTTTATTACTGTCCCTTGGACTGTGATACACGCTTCACGAGGGGCACCCCGACTTTCAAGCCCAACATTTCTATCCGGTCCATCGTGAGCGACGTTCCAACTTCGGCCAGGATGGCCGCCTCTTGAAATTTCGCCCGGGATCGCCGGGGACCCGGTCCCACTTCCTCGAGATGCTGAATAAGACTGGCAGCGAGAATTTTCTCGAAGAGTTTGCCCGTCTCATTCAGCAGTACAATTGGCCTGTATGCCGAAGGAGATTCTAGAGGACGCCCCACCTTCGGCAACAGGACCAGCTTGCCCTCTTTCCATGGCTTTGGGAATTGTCCGCTGGAAAGACATTTGTCAAATAGTTCCCGAAGTCTTCCACATTGGTGTTCCAGAACGTCTCGCAGAACACGTCCTGGCACCCCATCCGGACCCGGTGCAGTGGTTCTGACCCTCAGATAATCAAGGGCCATCTCCATCTCTCGCTCCGTGATTTGTGGTGGAGCCAAAATTTCTTCTTCGATCACGGAGCGAGGAGCCATTCGCGGAGATACATGCTCACCCGGAAGAGGGAAAAGCTCCCCAACCAGGCGCAGAAGAGGCTCCGGCGGTGGTTAATCCACACTCACTCATCGTTTCCGTCACGGTAGCGCCGTGCTAACTCTTCGCACACCTCGGTACGGGCGCCCCCATGGATCCCTATTCAGGTCAGCCAACATCTCCTCCCTCGCTCGTTCCTTATCCCAACAAATTACCAGTTGCAACTCATTTTTCAGTTGGCAGTAAGCGGCCAGCAACTGTCCCTCTAATTCCGTGTCGAAGCCGTTTCGTCTGCGAAAGCGAACGTAGGCCCTCCGCGCCCGGTGGCACGTCACTCGAAGTTTAGCAATTTCGGGCGACCACCAGTACACCTGACGGTGCGGTGTTCTACGTTGGGCCCTCGACATGGCCGCATCGCACACCTCCTTAAGAGCATTGAGCATGCAGCTGGCCAGCTCTTCTACATTGGTGCCCTCCCACCTTCCCGCGGAACCCCATCGCTGCACGATGGCGGCCTCCTTGATCACCCCGCGATTTAGCTGGCCAAGAGACCACATCTGTGGAAGGCAGATATCTCAAATCGGATGTATCTGTGGTCCGGTAGAGTCTCCACCTCTTCTTCCTCCCTCCAATTCCTAACTCTGCGTGCAGAGACAGGGGTGGCGAATGATAGGTCCACCATGGAACCTCCGTTATGTCTCACACAGGTTTGAACCTTCCCTCTGTTGTGTAGAGACAGGCAAGAAAGTAAAGCCCACACCTGGACGGCCCTTTCTCGCGGATTCGTGGCTGGATTTCCCCAGGCGCGTGACTTGGCATTAAAGTCACCGAGGATCATAGTCGGTCTTGGCGACTGTCTGGTTACCGCGGCCCTGACAGAGTCGAGAAAAATATCGAACTCTGCCCGGCTGCGGTTGGGAGAGAAGTACGTATCTACAACTGAATACTCCCGCCATTCCACCACTACGTATCCCGAGCGCCTCTCAATGAGTGAGAGGGGGGGACCCGTTCCGCTACAAGTGACGGCCGCCACGGTGTCGTCTAGGTCTCCTACCCAGTGAGGTAGGGGAGGGACGTAATAGGGCTCGCAGGCCACAGCCAGATCGATCCCCCACTCTGCCATAGACTGCAGTAGCAGGTCCTGAGCCCCAGCACAGTGGTTGATATTCGTCTAAAGGAATCTATATACTTTTCTCATGTCGACATAGCAGTTTCCTCCTCGGCCTGGCGCCATCCAACGTTGTTGTGCTGGCTGCCTAAGACCACCTTATCCTTTGTGATGGGTGAATTGCACTCCCTAGTCCCCATCGCGTGCCCGGAGGGCTTGCCGGCGTCTGCACAAACAGCGCAGCGCAGCTTTCCGTTGCAATCTGCTGATTTGTAGCCATCGAGGCCGCACCGGAAGCAAAGGCCCCCTCGTTCAGCCTTGGATGGGCAGACTGTATTTGTATGGCCAAGGCCCATACACTTGAAGCAGCGCAATAGGCGCTGCTCTAGTACGTCAAGCTCCACCCAACCAGGAGACGACCGGCGTTGGACCTTTCTTGCCGCAGCTATCGGACATGTCACGAGGGCCATACCCATATATCCGGGTCCATGTGACACATCTCCACATCTTACCATTTCAGTGGGGCAATTCCCTTCTCGAGCAACTGCAACGATAATTTTTCCTTTGTGACGGAGTTGTCTAGCCCCGTCACTTTTATATCCACCCTTTTTATGGGGCGGACGACGCTGGCCACTCTATCCAGCACCGTGCGGAGCTGGTTAGCCAGCTTATCGACCTGGTCTGACTGCGCCCGCGGCAGCTCCAGCACTCTGACCCCTGTAGCTGATCGTCGGACTTTGAGTCCGCCAGTGATCCCGAGGTCCT
The DNA here is from genome assembly GCF_905147045.1 of Nymphalis io. Classification (NCBI taxonomy): domain Eukaryota; kingdom Metazoa; phylum Arthropoda; class Insecta; order Lepidoptera; family Nymphalidae; genus Nymphalis; species Nymphalis io. The sequence continues at coordinate 12,692,986 of NC_065902.1, forward strand.
GCAATTTCGCGCCCTACTCGGAGCGCTCCAAAACTTGGGCATACGTAACGCCCTTCTGCTCCGCTTCTGGCTGCAGCGTTACCACCACTGCAGCTGTGCGAGGGGCAGCCAATTTGTGCTTGGACGTCTCTGGTGCCTTAGACATCGTGGACGCCACCGTGTTTGTGGTTCCAGATGAAGGGGAAGTATTTTCCCCTCTTTCCCCATTTTGACCACAGTGGCCCAGGACGTCTCCTGGACCATCTGTGGCTGGATCGTCTCCGGTGTGATTGCAGCGTTTGAAGAGCCAGCCTTCAAACGCCTCTGCCACCGTAGTCCGTCTCTCAGCGAACTCCCGGCGGTGAGCCTTTATTTCGGCCTTGAGACCGTCCACTTCCTTACGCAGGCGGCCATTATCGGCACGGAGTTTTCGTGTCTCCTCCGCTTCCGTGCGAGACGCTAGGGCGTCAATTATTCCCTGCAGGGCAGCCACTGACTCCTGCAGTTTTTTGGAAACTCCTTTTAGTTTGGAGGATTTTTGCGCTACGTCCAAAATGAGGGCTGCATTGCGGCCAGCCTGTGCGCGAAGTTCCTCCGTGTTCATCTTCGCAGGATCCTCCTTAGCTTCTGATGCGGACTCTTCGGAGTCCAGTATCGCCTGCGAAACGTCCTTTTTGAACGCCCTACTCCTCAAGGAACGCTCAAATGCCTCCTCCTTGGCCTCGGCGACCTTCTCTTTGAGCTCGGCCTTAGCCCGAGCGAGGCCACAACCACGCCCCCTCGACGCTAATTTACTTCGACTATCGAGCTTACTTTTGGCAGCCATTGTCGTTTCCGTCTCCGTATCGGAGTCGGAGTCAAAAGTGGCGAGCCCATCATAAGGCCTTTTTTGGCCAATCAAGGCGTCGGACGGCAACTCAGTGTCGACGTCCATCGCCGAAAACAAATAGTGCTACACGAATAACAATAGCACTATAACAATTACAAAAAAAAGAAAAAACAGGGTCTACAAAGACCTAGTCCGAAACAATAAATCCACTCATTATGCAAAACAATAGTCCATGTACAAAGCAGAATGTCCAGATGCGCCGCATAAGAGATAACAACACAGTTTTACAACGCCAGATGTCGTTTGAATTCATCAAATCGAACAATCTTCGCAGTAAACACAACCTCACTCAACGACGTCCGAACGTCGACCGATTAGCGCACAAAGCTAACCGCTGGCTTAAAAAATATATATCAACGTATTTACTGAACCAGTAAGATAAACCCGATTCTGTTTTTTTCATATCGAAAACAATTGAGCACGGTTGTATAATAAAAGGCACACATCGTCATATTACCATAATATTGCTTTATGATGCAAACATTTGATGTAAGTCAATTTCACGCATGTAAAATAATAAAAGCAAACGGGGCCATAACAGGATGAAAGACAGACGTCTATTGGATTACATAATAATTAAAGTTCTGTCTTTTATCTTATATATATAAAAGGGGTGTCGGTATATGGTAATGTTGGAGATAAAAATTGGTACATTGGTATAGTTGTTGCAGGTTATAGTTTATAAGTTTATACATATTTATTCCTCAAAAAGACAAAAACAGTCACTTACATGAGAAATGTTTACAATTTAAAAAAAAATATTATGCAAGTATTTCGCCTTTCTTGTAATATTAATAATCTTGTAAAAGTGATATAATATTAATCTAATTATAAAAAAGTAATGTCGTTACAAGTATAAACAATAATAATTAAACTGGTAAATAACACGTTGGTAGTACACTTATATGCAATCCAACTGATAGCTATGATAATTTGTTATAGTTTTGATCATGGAAAATATATTCATCATCATGGAAAAATGGATCATGGAAAACACAAAAACTGATGTGGGCCAAATTTGAACAGCCAAATTTATCAACTTTTTGTTTGACTTATATATATGATACTCGATTCATATACTTAAAAAACATATTATATTAATAAACCGGTAACAGCGTTAAATAATGATCATTCGTAATGGATAGTAATAGATTATATATTACAATAGCAAACCTGACTGTCGTAGTCCTGCCTATAAATATATCAAGAGAATTTATACAGAACTACGACTGGGTTATACCAAGCTTAAACCAAGTGGATAGTATAAGAACCTTGGTCATGAAAATATTATTGTATATTATAATAATATTATATATTATTATGTATATTCTTTATAAAGTATTGCTTGCCAACTTTCAATTTAATATATCTATGAATCTCGAACACGTATACCAACATCGACTTCTACATATTTTATGTAATTTTGTTATAACATCATGTAATGAAGAGCTTAAATTATGTATCACTACGAAAGTGATAAGGGTCAGCTATCAATTTAGAGTTTCTATAAATTATAAATCAAGTAATTTGAATAAGGGTCTCGTATTAGAATTATTGGGATATGTATTTTACCGTTAGTGAATTAGAGAGCACGCATAGTGGATATGTTTTCGGGTCATGAGAGGTCTGAAACAAATCGAAACTAATTTGTGTCTTGCCACTTAGTGCTACGTTTCCAAAGATCCTTTGTTAAAGTTCAACTTTTTGGTGTATCTAAAATGTGGACTTTGGGATTAGTTGTTGCCAAATATTTAACAAACAACTTACTTCTGAAAGATTGATGTTGTCTCAGCGAAAGAAATGGCTCAGTGGATATTCTACCGCAAAACAGCAGTACTTGGTATTGTTGTGTTCCGGTTGGAAGGGTGAGTGAATCAGTGTGATTACAGGCACAAGGAACATAACATCTTAGTTCCCAAGGTTGGTGGCGCATTGGAGATGAAAGCGGTGGTTAACATTTCTTACAATGCCAATGTCTACGGGCGTTGGTGACCCCTTACCATCAGGTGGCCCATATGCTCGTCCGCCTGCCTATACCATACAAAAAAGATTGCTGATTCAAATTCGTACACTGAGTTTCCATGTTTATAATTCATCTCGTGCTAGAGCCGTGAAATATTGCGAGTAAACATGCAAGCGTTGGATTCAGTTCAGTCATATGAACTCATATATATCTGGTACGGTATCCCAAAGTGGATTTGCGTGATGGAGTAATCCCCTTAGCTTTCTTTTCTTTCTTTCTCGTATGTGTAACAGCGAGACATTTACTTTTCATGTTTTAAATACTTTAACTCGTATAAATATGTATCTTATAAAATTAGCTTTTTCCTAATGATATTAGAAGAATTTGTTCTTGTTCTGATAAAATTAATTCCTAAAGACGTTAATATGCGAATAAAGATCGATAAGTAGGTATAAAATACTATTGAATAAAATAAAATAAATTTCATTCCATTTGATTCTATGCACGAATCAATCCTTCTAATTTAAAATACCAGAAAACTTATCTTTCGCTTACATCTATCTCCATATCGCACATCTTTGGATTTAAAGCAAGGTTTTGTAATATGATACAGCAAGCACTTTTTCATAATTGTATATGTGGCAGACAAACAGTGAAAGTGACAAAGACCTGATGAGTGCAGTTAAGCAGCTATGTTGGTTTTTATATCTCTGTTTGAGATTTGCGAATCTCATACAGAACTCGATAATTGTTAAAAAACATATATATAAAAATACCTAACCAAACTTTAAGCAAACTTTTATAATATTCGTTTTTTTTACAAAAAGTGTACTGTATTGTCACTTGCACTAAAAGTATACAAAAATTTTGTTACGAGATTTGAAAAAAAAATACTAGAACTTCTTGTCGGTTCTTCCCGGTTGATATCAGCATTTACAGAACCAAAGTTTAGTGCTTTACATTAACTTTAATGATGTATCATGAAAATTCAAAATTGCTTATAAAAGCCGATTAAAATACAGAATATTTAGATTTTTGAACAAAATTGCGGTTTTCTTTCCCACAATACAATTCCATCGGAAGTTGACTGAATATAGACACACAATAACGTAACCATCCGCGTTGCTCGTTAAATAACTTAATTGAAAACTAGACTCGTATCAGTAGCGAATCGTTTCAAACATTTCAATTCGCAAAAGGCCCGTTTGACTAATTGAACGTTAAAACCCTCCCGCCCGATGCCTTCGGAATCAGTCAGATGTTTCTTATTCAGTGTTCAACTCAGGACTCTGTTTGTTGATGTGGAAATTTTGGTGTTCCCAAAATTAGTAATATAAATAACATTTGTCAAGAGATCAAAGTTTTCCAGGCAAAAGAACAGCAAAACAAAGATTATTGTTATATATGTTTGCATAATTAATAGCAATATGAAAAGCTTTTGTGAACAATGTGTCCTTAAATTTCTCGTAGAAGATTGAAAATTTATTTAATTAATTTTAGCCTTAGAATGCGTAATTTACAATTACCGTAATTGCGTTATTTAAAAATTATTACAATAGTTTAAAAATATAAATTGTATTATATTAAACTTTTGGTGAATTTAATAATTTTCGAAATAATATGTTAGACGATTTTCGAGGGTGGGGAAGAGGTGTGTATATGTCTTTTTCTGAACTCCAGATTACTTGTATGCAAAATTTCATGATGATCGATTGAGTAGCTTAGACGTTAAAGCGTAACAAACAAATAAACTCACTTGCATTTATAATTGTTAAACTCAACGCTACGACCAACGCGTATATAATTTAGAATAACCTAATATTTATTGAAGTTAATTTGATTATAAATTTTGTTTTAATGTTATTTAATTTCGTGATATGATTTTTACAACTACCGACATTATAATGATTTAACTTTTGTATAAATAGCGATGTATTTACAATGAACGATCATAATTATTGTTGAACTTGAGCAGGGTGGTTACTCTGCCTGTTTCATAAATATTGTTTATAACCACACAACACTTCTTTCGCTATCCTGGCTCAACTTCTGTTTCATAATTTATATTAGGATTAGCGTGATATGGGCATGTGATGAGAACGGATTAAAAGCATGTTACTAGAAGGGTTATGAGTATGAATGTTGATGGATATAGGGGACGGAAAAAAAGTGTGGATGGATTGCGTAAGAAAGGATATGTGTATGAAAGGGGTAAGTATTGAGATTACGAGTGACAGAAAAAAGTGAAAGGAAAACAAAAGTTGTGCCGACCCCACGTAGTGGGATAAGGGCAGGAATAAGAAGAAAAAGAAGAAGATTAGGAGGGATTATTTATAGTGACGGCTCAAATTATGTTGAAAAAAAAGTGTTTGTAATTTACTTAGCGGCACAGACTACCAAATGTTTCGGATAATAGTGTGCAATTTATATTCATCAGAACGCAACTGACATACTAACCAAGATCGAATAAACCAAAATCTTTGTTTAAAAGCAAGTAAGTATTTTCCCGTGTGCCACATTTATATTGAATTAATGTTATCAATTAATACTTCCGGTCCTACATATACGGCTGGTTCGGGTACATCTTGATGATTATTTATAAGTATAGATTAAAACTTCTGTTTAACAATTTAATTAGTAATTTCATAAGCACATGAAAATTCAGTGGTGCTTGCCCGGATTTGAACCCACGATCATCGGTTAAGATTCACGCGTTCTTACCACTGGGCCATCTCGGCTTTAATAAATAGTGCTTATTGTTTATTTATATTTTCTCAAATTATGTCGATTAATCAATGCTATAATAATTTTGTTTTATTATGTATAATGTAAGTATTAAGCTACTAGAATCTTATTTTACTGATCTGGCTAGGTTGTCTGCTGCTTATCAACTTCCGGTGTAACATATTATTCTTTAATATTTAATGTTACATAATCCTGTATTATTAAATAATATTTGTCCGTAAATAATCATTAGAATAATTAAGATAAACAATGTTTAATATTATCTTTTAAGTTTGTAAATTTAGTATTAAATTAGGTCAAGATGTTTTTGTATAAATACCGCCAGTTTAAATATATCGGGCATTGGTATTGTAACCGTTGTAACGAGCATTACAAGTGTTTTCTTATATAACGTATCGTCATATTCGCCGCCACCCTGGTAATCCACCTTCTATAAATATGATTTTTTAAATTCGAAAAATTACACATTTTATGGTTTGAAAAACCTTCCAATGTTATCTGAAACAAATTAAAATTACATTTCCAACACATTTGACGAAGTCAAAGTTGATCTTGACTTAATTACTATGATAACTTATTTTAAATAATTTTATTTCACTAATGTTGAGCACAAAGACGTAGGTTATATCTTATTTTCTTAAAATACAAAACAAATATTTCAATTCGTGCGTTGAATAATTTCTCCGCCTGTATTATGTCAGCAACACGCTCTTTGCTTTCCTCTCTTGATATCTCAGAAAGTGCTTATCTAAATACAGTTTAAAATTAAATTAAATGGAATGGATGTTATAATATTTTAAAAATTAATGATAATAATTTGTAACGAATAATAATTTTGGTTACTCGCCTTTGAATCACTCTCAGGTCTAGTGGCTTGCTCAAAAGGCTGTATATCTTAAGGTCCTGGATTCAAGCCATGGGACAGTGTCAAGCTATGGTTTTTGGGTATTTCTGTCAATAGATTCTCAGTACTAGTTGTTTATGGAGTTATCCATTGCCTTGTTACGCAGTTGTTCCTGATATGAGAGAGCTAATACAGTTAGTAATTTAATTACAATCGGTTCAGTGGTATACTGAGAATTTCTCAACAAGAAAATCGAACAACTTTTTAATGGCTCGAACCATAGTTGAACCCAGGACCACGGCAGCTGCATTCTTATAACTAGCCACAAATAATATAACTTTCACACTTATAATATAACTAAGGATAGTCAAGAGGCCATAATATATCACATTATATATCACAAAAAACTATCGAAGTAGAACCTTACACCTATAAAAAATCTTCAACCCTAAAGTATCATATGAGATTGCAATTATAATGATGTTATTTTAAAACAAACACACTTCATAATCTTCGTGTATAATGAATCATGAAAACATGACTTGCTAATATAATAAGATTATATCAAGCGATTCTATACGCTTTTATGCTGATTAACATTATTGGGTTTTCAAATAATCACTGATTTCTGCACGCTGTAATTAATACTCTGTAAAGCCCCTGCCTTAATTTGTTAAATTCATCAAAAATGTGTAGGTAATTTTAAGCGTAGCGATATGTTACTTCTGCGTAGACTAAAACGAAATTATAACGGAATTTTCATATTTTAGCTACAAAGATGACTTTGTTTTATAAACTATAATCACTTATTTAACAATATGTTAAAAGAAGCCATTATTTTATTTTTTAAATTTCAATAATATAACGCACATCAATACAAACTTTTGCATATTCATCTTTGTTTTAATTTGTCGTTTAAGTGATTACATATACGGGCTTATATCACCTTTTATCGGCAAAATTTGTCAAGTATTATTTATTTTATAATTAATGTTTAAAAAACAAAATTTATATTTTAATAGTAACTGGAAAATATGTGACTATAAATTAATCAAGTTATTAATATGTCAGTGATGTCAACAATACGGTAGGTCGCGCTAAAATTCAAAAGATAATGGAGTTCACGCAGAGGTGTCTCGCAGCGAATGACGTGCGACTAAGCGTGGTTGACCCTCCTGAAGGAACTTTAAAACATAAAGGTCGGTCTTTCACATTCCATTATGATTCAGGTGCTGTTGACTTATTAAAGAAAGCGTTTCTTGTAAATTTTGTGAGGAACGTGGACAAAACATAGCTTTTAACATTAAGAGGCATTATTCAGTCGTGTTCTCAGCACTATTTAAATCTCTTGTAGCGTCGAAATTGATAATAATTTAATCGAAATTTTATTGCATGTTTTTCCAGATGTCTAAATAGACATCATATGCCAATGCATATGATATCATGATCGGGCGCGAAATATTGCCGTAGGCATTTAGTGTTAATATGACCACGAAAAATTCAAAATTTCTAAAATTTGACGTACACAATTATTACTCACAAGTACCCTCAGTAAATTTTGAAAGTAGTGTTTCGTCTCGTAATACTAAAGACCCGCTTTTGATAAATGATTTTACCGTAATTGATACCGATTTCTAGCTCCTAAAGCGGAAATTGTTAATGTGTTTAAAGATAGATTAAGATTTTGGTCGGGGACTTTTGGTTACGAACGAGGTAATCCCGTAAGGCAATTGTGTAAGAAATGAGTAACTGGAGGTTACTAGGCTACGCTTAGCCATAGATCACATGTAGAACTTAATGTGTTTTGGATGTTTTGATTGTGTGTTTGTGTAACACAATTAAGGAGTCAGTTGTGCTTCGAGTTTTCTAAGGTATTATCTGTGATGTTAGAATAATAAAGGTTTTTTGTAAATTTTTTTTTAAACGGCTTTTCTGGTTGAGGTCATATGTGACCGAAGCAGGGAGTTGTTTTGACAACGAGCCGCAAGCGTTGTCAGTGTTACATAACGCTTCGACGGAGTCTAGATGTGTCGGTGCGAGTCGGCGACACTACACTGCAGTACTAGCCGCCCTACAGATAACACGTCTAGAAACTGTCTTTCGACTCGTTGTTATAATTGTGTTAAAATTGATTGGTATAGCGTTTGAATGATTCTGGATTTGTTATCTGTTACTCGTACCCTCATCCGTTAAATATATAATTTATATTAGACTGTTTTGATAGCTTGAAACTTTTAAAGACTTAATGTTTAATTGCTAAATTTACCGTGACAATATTCAAAATAAAATCCATTAAAATTAATATCATTATTCTGAATCAAATTTATTTATTTTATGTAATAAGAAAATCTTAATTTCATTTGTTTTTTTAGCAGCGCCATCTTTAAACAGATTATGTTAGAATATTATTTTTTGATATAATTTTAGTAAAATAAATTATCTTAAGTTATTTAAATTCAATAAAATATTTATTTAAATATTGAACTATATTTCAAGAATAATTTAACAGTAATTCTATTTGTTTGTTGTATACAAATTGTTAGTTGTTACTAAATGCGAAGGTCGCTTTAAATCGATCAGAAGGCAAGAGAAAGACGCGGTTGTATCACTGGAACTATAAAAAGTATAAAAGGTTGTAAGGTGGTTCTTGTAATTAATTGTTACTTATAATTCGCTGTTTTGTTTAATTTTGACTGAATTTCTATTTTCCTAAAAATTTAAATGAAATTCATTTATTTAAATCCTTACTTAATATTATTGCATTGAAAAAAATAATAAAAAATAAAATTAATATACAAATTAGAGACAAGAAAAAATACGATAAAATAATCAATAAGATTTAATAACACGTTTTGAGTTGAATAAATATCGCAAGGAACTTCGTTCTTGCGAGCGTCCAGGGACCGCACATTTTTTTTTTTAAATTATAAACTGCATACCTTATGTTACTTTCAGTTGAGTATGAAAATCGAACATTATAATATATCATTAAAGAAAGAAATAAATAAATCAGAATATATGTAAAGCGATCCGAATATTGAAACTTTTTCTGCCATGTTGGTACGACAATCCAAGATGATACAGTGGACACAGTACGTACAGCCTAATCGAAGATCATATGTGGTTATATCATCACGATTTTAAATTGTATTCAATTTTGTACTCGGTGTTTGAAGATAATATTTATTTTTTCAAATTTCATAATTATAATATATGTACTATATAGATAAGGTTTTGTTTAAATTATGAATTACGAATATTCCTATTAACTCCTCCAATTAAACATAAATCTGTTAGGAGTAGTGACGACAATAATCCAAGGGGTCAAGATCGAAGCTGTGACTTTTACATAGCCAGGCAGCTCGTGAACCATTGTGTTATTGATTTGTTTGCATTAGGAGCAGCAGTTATGCAAACGACATGGTGTTGCTGAGCTCATCAATCATTGCATCTGTGTCATATGTTGACGTTCATGGACTAAGGTATTACTGTTCAACTTTGATTCTGCTTTACAACATATACATTCGATCTACTCTTGAATACGCTTGTACTGTATAGAACCCATAGTATATAACTTAAGTAAATGACCTAATTATGTATAATAAAAATATTAACTATCCCAAAAATCACCAATATGGGAACCAGCCAATCTTGGGTACGTAGGTTTTATGTTCCTTGTACCTGTAGTTGCACTCTTACCCTTTCAAGCGGAACACAGAAATACTAAGTATTGCTGTTTGGCGGTAGAGTATGTGATGAGTGACCAATACCTACCCAGACAGGTTTCCACAGAGCCATACCATCAGATAAATCTGTTTCTCTACTTATTTGAAAAAATAAATAATAGAACGTGTGATTAAGTTGGAATAAGCTCCAAACCTTCTTCTCAAAAAGGGGAGAGGAGGCCTTTAGCCCAGCAGTGGGACATTCACAGGCTGTTGCGGTCATTTCTCCGTCACTGCTATCCGTGCAGTGACGGAGAAAGAATACATTTCACTGCCCCCCTCTTTCCCATGGGTGTCGTAAGAGGCGACTAAGGGATATCTGAGCGACCATCTGCTCACCTGGTGGTAGGATGCTAACATCCGCCTGGCTTGTTACCACCGTACGCATGGTGAAAAACTCGTGAAGTGGCTTGCAGCCGCGTTTCGAGGTCAGCCAGCGTACAGCCAGAGCCCGAGCGAGTATTGCCGCGATGGGTGTTGGTCCGGTTGGAGACGGCTGTTGAACCAATGCCGGGGGAAACTGTATTGACCTGCCGGTCAGGGAGACCCGAAGAAACGGCTGTTCCGCTGGCCGCCCGTGGCATAGTACAGGGGCCCGAGCGTGCCTAACCAGCTCGTGAGGCTGCCCCACCAGGCCACGCATAATCTCGGGGTGGACCGTCGTGCCGGTTGGTGACCGGTAGGTGGGGTCCTGGCGGCCACTTCCGGGGGGGTTCGGGGGCCCTTCCGTCCGGCGGGTCAGTGTATTTTTCCTTTTGGCAACCACTTGGGGAAACACGCCTCCACACTTTGCCCATCCCTATCGTGGCAATACATCGCTCGCTTCACGTCTCTTTTCCATTTAATTTCTCCCAAATGACGCAACAAAAAAGAAATAACGGTCGTACAGCGGTGCTCACCCCCACCATACCCACGCTGTTTGAGGTCGAGTTCTCTAACATCCGAGGACTCCACGCTAACCTCAACGATGTCCACCACCATCTCGAGACAGCACGGCCAGCAATGTTGTTTCTCACGGAGACACAAATACTCCGTCCTGCCGATACCAGCTACCTTAATTATCCCGGCTACACGCTTGAAGAATCCTTCAAAGCGAAAGCCGGAGTATGCTTGTTCGTCAGGACGGATGTTTGCTGTCACCGACTGCGCTGCTTGGAGGACCCCTCCTTCTCCATGTTGGTGGTACGTGTAGACCTGGTTCGTCAGAGCCGAGTCTACGTGTGCCTCTACAGATCCCACAATGGTGACTTGGAGACAAGCCGACTATTTGACCATCTTAGTCGGGTGGCAGATGCTGCGCAAGAGCAATTTCCTAACGCGGAATTGGTGTTTTTGGGGGACTTTAATGCTCACCACGAATCCTGGTTGAAATCCCTCAAAACTGACCATGCTGGAAGGACTGCTCATGCTTTTGCTCTCACACATGACTTGACCCAACTGGTTGATCAGCCCACCAGGATCCCAGACATTGATGGGCAAGCACCTTCTCTACTGGACCTTCTGCTGACTTCTCACCCGGTGGAATATCAGGTTGTGGTTCAGGCTCCTCTTGGCTCTTCGGATCACAGCCTTATTTCTACCAGAGTGCCACAGGCCAAGCTGCCGCCACTAGCGGTATGCAAACGTCGCGTTTGGCACTATAAGTCGGCGGATTGGGACGGTATGCGCGATTACTATGCGTCGGTCCCTTGAAAGGAACGTTGCTTCAGTGGGAATGACCCGACAGCTAGTGCCGCTGCTGTTGCTGGCGAGATCATGCTGGGAATGGAATACTACATTCCTAGCTCAGATCTCGTCAGTAGGAGTACGCGTAACCGTTGGTTCACTCGTGAATGTGCCGATGCTGTATCAGCTAAGCAGGCGGCATATCGCAAGTGGATCAACGGCTGCATTAGCGGGGCATCTAACATTGACTCACTGAAAGCAAACTATAATAAAAATTCCAAGTCCTGTAGAAAGGCATACACGAGAGCGGATGCACAGCGCATTGTACAGATTGGTCATGACCTTGTTTCGCATCCTAGGGGCTCCCGTAGCTTCTGGCGTCTGACCAAGTCTGTGCAAAACAATTTCTGCCAACCTTCGCTGCCACCGCTCAGAAATCCGGACGGATCGCTAGCTCACAGTCCGCAAGAGCAAGCTGATCTCCTGGCTAAACTCTTTGCCGACAATTCCGTCATCGATGATTGTAGTGCACTGCCACCTACAATACCTGCATGTGGCCATACGATGCCTGACATTAAAATCAGGCAACGTGATGTGCGTGCGGAGCTGCAATCACTTGATGTACGGAAAGCTAGCGGTCCCGATGGAATACCAGCCATAGTGCTGAAGAAGTGCGCAGCGGAGCTGTCTCCTGTGTTAACGCGCCTGTTCCAACTTTCTCTCTCTTCGGGAAGTGTGCCATAGGCTTGGAGAAGAGCTAATGTGCAAGCGGTTCCCAAAAAAGGGGATCGGTCTGACCCGGCAAATTATCGGCCAATAGCTATCACCTCAGTACTTTGTAAGGTGATGGAACGGATTTTAAACAACCAACTGATCCATTACCTAGAAGATCACTGTCTAATTAATGATCGTCAGTACGGTTTTCGACCAAAACGGTCCACAGGTGATCTTCTAGCGTACGTAACACACCTCTGGGGTGAAGCTATCGACAAGCATGGAGAATCGTTGGCTGTCAGCCTCGATATCTCCAAGGCTTTCGACAGGGTCTGGCACAGAAGTCTTCTCTCCAAGCTACCGGCATATGGTCTGCCTGCTCAGCTATGCACCTGGATTGCCAGCTTCCTACACAAGCGTAGCCTTCGTGTTTTAGTAGATGGTTGCGCTTCACAATTCTATGTAGTGAATGCTGGGGTCCCCCAGGGATCTGTGCTATCTCCCACACTCTTTCTTTTGCATATCAATGATATGCTCTCCCTTGGGAACATACATTGCTATGCAGATGATAGTACAGTGCATGGTGGATACCACGGACGCGCAGTGGCTGGGCGGGCGGAAACTGAGGAGAGGCGGGAGAATCTTGTCATTGAACTCGATAGGACGTTAGATCTCATCGCCAAATGGGGCTCTGATAATCTTGTTGAGTTTAATGCCAAGAAAACACAGGTATGCGCTCTCACGGCGAAAAAGTCAACATTTTCCCCTCTTCCCTCCCTCTGTGGTACTCCGCTGGTGATGCAAAGCAAAATCGCCATGCTGGGGATTGACGTTCGCTGCGACCTTAGTCCAAGGGATTTCATCGAGGCTGTTATAAAAACAGCTTCACGGAAACTCGGAGTTCTGAACAAGGTGCGGCGCTTTTTCACGCCACAACAACTGTGCCTGCTGTACAAAACACAGGTACGGTCTTGCGTGGAATATTGCTCGCACCTTTGGGATGGCTCCGCTAAGTACCTACTTGAGGCCTTGGACCGGTTGCAGCGACGTGCCGTACGCATTATTGGCGACGTAAAGGTCACAAACACCCTTGAACCTTTACAATTGCGTCGTGAGATAGCAGCACTGAGCGCTTTCTATCGACTGTATCACGGCGAGTGCTCTGAGGAATTATTCTCTCTAATTCCTGCTTCCCCCTTCCTTCTTAAGTCCACGCGGGCTGGTTCTCGATGTCACCGCCTAACTGTGACATCAATTCCATCGCGAACAAAGAAATTTGGCAACTCCTTTCTTTGTCGCACTTCCAAAAAATGGAATTCCTTACCAGCTCACGTATTCCCCTCCTCTTACAACCCGGGTTCCTTCAAACGAGGCGTGAAGAGGTATCTTGCGGGCCGGCAAGGCGAAGGCGGCTAGTGCAGAACGTTTTTCCCGTCTGTACTGGCCGTCGTCGCGTTTGGACTCTACTACCACTTACCATCAGGTGGAGTAGAGTCATTTGCCCTCCCGGCGATATAAAAAAAAAAAAAAAAAAAAAAAGTTTAAGCACTACGATACAATAGTGACGGAACTAAATAACAATGCAGATAACGTGTAGAAGTGATGAGCGTTGACGGTGGGTGAGTACATGTTGGTAAATAGATTTCATTTATCTTGATTCTGCCGCTCTTCAGGTAAATTGTTTGATGCAATCATGCACGCAATCATGCGCAAAAAAATGCGCTGGACTTGGGAGAACACCAACAGATTCCTATAAGTGATTTTTGTAAGAACAGTCCTATAGATATTTTTTCCTCATCATTATCTTTCGGCTTAATGTTAAGTGATTTTTAACATTAATGTTTTGACATTCGTAACTAACACTAAATGGACACATTGAAAGTCTGAAACAAATGTGTAAATAAATAAATGACAGATGTGAACCGTGGCAATAAATGACTATTGAAAGAATATATTATTAAAGAAAACTAATAAATAAATAGTATTATAAATAAAATGTAATGATTCGCTATTATTAAAGCGGCAATAAACGTTAATTATAGTATACACGCCACGCACACATACAAGGGAGTAGAGAGCGATGGCATATAGGGGGGGGGGGGTGGTGAAAGGATAAGAGAGTGTCATGATATTTGCCTTCACGGCATACGTGTTGGTCTTACCCCCAAGACAAGCCAATAGCTGATGTTTCACAAAGATTACATTATATTATGAATAGATTTAAGCCCCACCGAACTACTAGGGCAGCATGTTACGACCAGTACAACTATTATCAGTGCGTTAAGCTGAGAAATATTTATCTCTATTAGGGATTTCCGGTCATTAGAAACCGACGTAACCGCTCACCCCAGAGCTCCAAATAACGTTATAAAGGTTGCTTCTGCGAAAAAAAGGATGAAACTTACGGTGATAGTTATTTTTTAATGTCATTATTCTTATTACGAAAATATAATACAATGCAAGTTTCTTATCTACCCACGTAGAATGACTTGTTATTATCAATAAGTTAAGTTGTGATTGTGGAAAACTGTACCTTATATTCAAATATATTATAATGTAAAAATAATTTTATTTATATAATTTATAATTACATGAAAATATATTTAATTTATTTTATTAGTCTCGTCTACTTCAATGATCTCACTGATGATATTGTGAGGCTTGCTGATCTAGTGGTTTAATAATAAGGCTATAGATTTCCAAAACTCCTAAATCTAAAACCGGATCAGGACAATAAAAATAGCATTGAGTTGTTCCGTTAATGGTTTATCAGTAGGAGCCTGTATTCTGGGAGTTACTTATACTTTCGTGCCTCCTAAGGAAGCAGGTGCAGCGCTTGGAGTCTCTGGTAGTTCCAAATCAAATGACTGTCTCATCAGATCACGGCAAAAGACAGTAAATATGTGCTATATGCACAGAAACACAGAGGAGAGATTTCTCCTGCGCTGTTGGCTATTTTTCGTAGGCTGAGATTGAAATCCGACAGTGTTCAGGAGTACATAGTTATAATTTATAAACATTCAAAATATATATGAGAAGGTATTTTAGCCCTCTTATCTAACAGATTACTCTTACGTTTGTTTTTTAATATAAATTTGGCGGGAAGACAAATGACTATACCCCGTGATGGTTAGTAGAGTAAATAGTTAGTTAGTGGAAGTAGAGTCCAAACGCGACGACGGCCAGTTCAATCGGGAAGAATATTCTGCACGTAATATTCGTCTGGGTAGGTACCACCCACTCATCAGATATTCTACCGTAAAACAGCAATACTTAACATTGTTGTGTTCCGGTTTGAAGGGTGAGTGAGCCAGTGTAATTACAGGCACAAGGGACATAAAATCTTAGTTCCCAAGGTTGGTGGCGCATTGGTGATGTAAGCAATGGTTAACATTTCTTACAATGCTAATGTCTAAGGGCGTTTGGTGGCCACTTACCATCAGGTGGCCCATATGCTCGTCCGCCTTCCTATTCTATAAAAAAAAAAAAAACTAGCCGCCCACGCCTTGCTGGCCCACAAAATGCCTCTACAAGCCTTGTTTGAAGGAAAAGATACGTTATATACTTTCGTTTCTTATAACAAACAAAACATGATACTGTCAATGTCAATAAAATCAGAAGTTTCTACTTTTTCTTGTTTCTAAAACGGTTAAGGTAATCTCATTTCCTCATCTAAATTTTCCATCCTGTATAGCATGGCCTTCAAACAAAAATTATATTTTAGCAATATAATTTGTCTATTTCATATCGTTATTTAAATAATAATAATCTATACCAAAATGACAAGAAGGTTTGACTAGCTACCGAGTTGTAGTATGTGTTCTGATAACTGTATTTAACTATGATAATAAATACACCAAAGCTTAACAACGTAGACGTACCAATTTAGTTTTTACTTTGAACAGTGCAACAAGAAGATTTGATAATAATTAATTGTGACATTAATGGTGACATTCCTCGCTGTCCCTTACTAAATTTTATACCCAGTAATCCTCTCCAGATGCCAGGCTACTACTTATTTTCGCTTTTATAATATTAGTCTGTTGTGTGAGAAGAACAGACAAATACAAATATTCTTTAATGGACTCCACGGAGATAGTTTCATCTCTCAGAGAATTTATTTTTGGCATCGCACAGAAACATGTGACGTAAATAGAACTGGACATGTTACTTCTATCTTTGTTCTTATATTGGGATTGTGATTTATATCAGAAACAGTCATGAAGAAGATGCATTGAATGCATATGAAAAGCATCGTAACCTTTCTATATTTTCATTGTTCTTTCTCTTTTCCACTAACAATCTCATATCTATCGAGCACATCGAAGATGACGTAATAATGTGCTTCAAAACACTAATTAGTTGATATTTAAACACATTAATGGAGTAGCATGTCTGTTTGTTTTAATTTAAATGCAAATACTTTTGAGCGAAAAGTGTTTTAATGTAAACAAGAAAAAAAATTTAAATTAGCTTTTCGTAACCGTATGTATAGATGACAGTGCAATATTACACAGCACAGTACAGTACAGTTGAGATTCAATTCGATAGCTTAATGTGTCTTACTTGAACGAAAATGTTGGACAAGGAATACAAGAAAGTACCAATTGAGGACGTTGAGAAAGAAACCAGTAAGTAGCATTGTAAAAGAAAACCAGATGTAATAAACGAGGAAATGGTGAAAATTTGACCATCATGCATAAAGACGCATCGTTATTTTTGAAACAAATGTAATATCTATAATTGATATTATATCTGTATATTCTTTATTATTTAACATATAATCCTGTATAAAAAATAAATTAAATAGTGCCTTAGTCTGTTTGTTACTCGGTATTCGGTTGTACTTATTGTATTAAATATTAATTAATCAGCTTTTAAAAATTCAACATTTTTCTCAATTTTTTTTTCCTTTATTAACATTAATTGTTTTTTTTTGTTTAATTCATGTATTTATATTACACGGCTCTTACAGAGAGTGCTACAGTAGAAACGTAAATAACGAATTCTCATACTTTCGATACTGATGTTATAGGCATTATTTTTACTAGGTGGAAGGTTACTTTTATTAGGTGAAAGGCGTTATTTTTACAGCTAGAAACAGCAGGTTTTGTGCTTACTCGAAAATTGCGTCAAAGGTTTCCGAGTGGCAAAGTAAATTAAGCGTTACGGGCTGATTATATAAAGATGATAATTGATATAACTATGCAATCATATAAATGTACATATTTTGTCTTAGCAATTATTTTTTATGTTTTAGATTCGCATGAAAAAGAACAAATCAAATATGGTTTTGGAGCGCGTCACATCCAAGCACTTCTTTATTTCATGTGTCTCGCCCTAGGATATATATCACGTGGTCATTTAGGAGTTACAATAGTTGGAATGACAATGCTCGACCACGATGCTACTAAATCTAAAGCTGCAACAGAAGCTGCTCATATTTTAGTTAACAGTACAATTGTAGATCCAGTAACCAGTACTGAAGGTTACCTTGCATTTAATGATTTAAATGTTACTTCAAATGTAACTTCAGTAGATAATAATACAGAAGTTGATCGTTGGAATGTTTACAGAGTAAGTTTTTGTTGTTTACGATTACTGTAAAATATTATATTACAATTTAAAATATGCTACTGTTTGAAGATTAAATATAAATGAGCAAAAGATATATTTTATTCTTATTTAATGGGTAATCGATGAAAATGGTTGAGTTGATCTTATTTAAAATTAAGTTAGACGTTTGAAATAAGATAGTGCGTCTAGAAAAATGGTTCTATTTTCGAATCAATTAATTAAACTTTTAAAATTTTCAGACATACAACTGGCCTAAATCTATTCAAGAAATGGTTCTTGGATCCTTTTTCTTAGGATATAGCCTTATGATGTTTCCTATCGGTATAGTATGTCAGCGTTGGGGTGGAAAAATTCCGCTCCAAATTGCTATGTTTGTAAATGGAGTGGTATCATTTTTTACGCCCTGGCTAGTTACATGGGTAAGTTTTATATATTACTATTTGTTACATGTATCATTAAATATATTAAAATTTTTCGTTGTTAATTTTTTTTAAATCGACTATTCGTTCAACTCATTAAGTGTTACATTCACTTCAAAAATTTCTGTTCATTCGATGACGATGATAATGATAATGACTCTCGTTTCTGTCAGTCTGTCCATCTGTAACAGTCTATTTTATATAATTTGAGCATAAGTTAAGCAAACAGAGTATAAAATGGTGGTCAGCAATTTAAGCGATTATTAATAATTAAAATATACATCATTATTACAATTTTTTTACGAATTGACTCTTAGTCACAATGGGAACGAGAAAGAAATAAAATAACATATGGCTTTTAAATTAATATCCTAAAATAAATATTGACTAATCATGGAAATTTGTTTTACTGCCAAGCAACAATATTTAGTATTGTTGTATTTCGGTTTGATGGATGAATGAGCCGGTGTAACTTCAGGCACAGGCATTAGAAGGGTGGAGGCGCATCGGCGATGTATGGAATGGTTACTATTCCTTACAGTGTCAATGTCCAGTCTGCCAACCTAATATAATAAAAAATCATAATATATTTTCCTGATGAAATATATCATCAAATGCTTTAACACCAAATATGTTTTAGGGCGGTTGGAAGGTACTATGTGTACTCCGTACAATGCAAGGCCTTTCACAATCTGGCTTGTACCCGGGTATCCTTACTTTATTAGCAAATTGGGTACCAGTAAGCGAACGTGCAAGTCTCTGTAGCTATGTTTACACAGGTGAGTACCCATTATGCAAATATGTTTTGCGAATTCGCCGCTTGAATTTGCTTGCCCTACCTGCCCTACCTGCTGCAGATCGATTAATGGAGCGAAAAATAAATTTGAAATTCTTTTCCGATTTATAAAATGGTGTGTTTGTACATAACATTCGGATGTCAAATAAAAATAAATAAATAGTTGATTGGTTTTATTGATCAAGGAATAGTAGACTTATGTTTGGTAGTTGATAGTATTTGCAGTCGGATAGCACGTAATCCCTTGGGTCCTGTGCTTGAATTTTTTTTGATCTTGTCGAATTTTCCATCCAATCCGATTTTATTATATTTAAGGAATAGAAAATGTACTTGAGTTTGCGCACGTAGTGCCCAACATATATAATATATATCGTTGTTAGATAATCTTCCCTGTATGTCATGAGACAGACATATAACTACTAGGTAATACACACATTTTTATATTCTCATCCAAAATCAATCATGAGCATTTTTCGTTAATGACAAGTTCTTGTATAATTTAACATGTTTGTTTAGATGCCTTTATTAGGATTAATAGAGACTATTTTAAAAAAGATAAATATTAATCTGTTTTTCAGCTACCGGATTCGGTACTGTCATAGCGTTCCAGGCTGCTGGTATCCTTGCGTTTAGTAGATTTGGATGGCCGTCTACTTTCTGGGCTACCGGAGTAGCTTGTTTTATCGGATTCATTTTGATTACCATTTTCGGTGCCGCTACCCCTAAGGATCATAAGTCCATATCAGAAGCTGAAAAAAAATATATTATGGGAGCAACTAGTAGCAGTGTTGAAACGGTAAGTGCTGTTTTTACTAGTAATGGAGTATTCATAGCTCAGATAAAGCCTGCTTGGCTGGTCAGGTCACGTGTTAGGAAGGAAGCTTAATATGTAGAAACGTTTTACATTAGCGTTAATTGCAATTTAAAATGTTACCCTTTTTACGCCCAAAAAAGATTCGCAGCTATCCACCGCATGAAGTACAGTGATAACGATATTAACATTTAAATTTTTAAATTAAGTTATCTAAAATGCGAAAGACACTTTGTCTGACTATTTATTACTTCATCACAACTAAACCACTAAACCATTATTTATTTATTTATTATAAAAAACAACACCAACAAGAAGTACACCAATAAACACAATCGAGTCTTTAGAGATAAGTTTATATAAATCAAGTGTCTCCTAAATTATAGGTGTTGCAAAATATATCAATATTACGAGTTAACAAAAATAATAATTTTAAAAATTAAAATATTTATAACAAATAGACGAAGAACAATATTAAGAATTTAATTATTATAAATTATATAAAATGAATAAAATAAAAATATCTGAGGATATTTAAAATTTTTGAATGTAATGATAATTTTACAAAAATGGAGTCTGTAATAACAAAAACAGGCTCTAAGAGAAATTAATTTGACGCGAACAGTCATGCAAGGATCGGCTAGTTGAACAATTTTAGATAAACATAGACATTTTATATTTGGTACGAGTTTAAACATTTAAATATATTAATGTTTTCACGTAATTGTAAATTTTGCTGAGACAAATCGTCAATTTTATGTGTTTTTATAATTTACATCAGAAATCCAAAGTTCCATGGAAGTCCGTTGTAAAATCGATACCCGTCTGGGCCACTATCATAGCACACACAGGCAATGCTGTTTGCTTCGTATTCTTCTTCATGCAAGTACCTACGTACGTGTTTGCGATATTGAAACTCAATATTCGGAACGTAAGTCACTATTATATGTATTTATTTAACTGTTAACTAAAATTATATAAATCATATATCATATAAATTTTATATTATTTTGGTATAAGTTGCAAGTATAAGCTAAGATTTACGATTTCTGATCACTGGCTCATTTCAGCTCTATGTAATGTGTGTTAATTATTTCATGGATTTTTCAAATCTAATTTGGAGGCCATAAAAGTTATCAGCCACTTGGAAAGGACGTAAAGCTTAAGTCCTGAGTCTGAAATCGCTTCATCTCTTTCTCTCTGATCTTTTTGATTAGCTTTTATTGATCATATCATGTGAGTGAGAGAAAATTGTGTAATAACTTAACTGTATTTTTTTTATTAAAACCTAATATTTTTATTACAGAGTGGTTTATTATCATCTTTACCATATTTTGCTTCATTCTTCGCATCGATTGCTTTTGGATATTTATCAGACTTTTTAACAAACAGAAAAATAATGAGTATCAAAAATGCAAGACGGTTCTTTAATTCAATAGGTAAGTTTGGAAATCAGACGTTAAATTTAATCTATTTGCCGAACTTGAAGGAGGTCTCTTGAAAGTTACAAAAATAAAATATAGAAATAAAATCGAATTTGTTCAGGTCAGCAATTTACAACTTGACCATAAGAGAAGATTGAAAAGAATCCCTTAGAGTATTAAAATAAATCAATTTTAATAATAAAATTGGATATAAAGAAATTTCGATAATTTCTTAAACCAATACTCTTCGAAAACTGACTCTGGTGTTTCTTTTTGTAAGCATTAAAAGAGAAAATATGATTCTTCCACTATATGGAGCTCAGTTTTGTTTTGTTCTCATCCCATTCATATTAAACTATCAAATTAAGAAGCTATATGTTCTGGGCGGAATAAATATTTTGAGTATTTTTAAACGTGATGTGGTTAATTAGAACAATACAGTTTTTTAATATTATTTAGAATCATTAGGTAACATAATGAATTTCCAAAGTGTGTATAGTACGTAATGTATGTTATATATACTGGGGATAAATTCTACTTTTTTTTTTTTTTTATATTCGCCGGGAGGGCAAATGACTCTACTCCACCTGTTGGTAAGTGGTAGTAGAGTCCAAACGCGACGACGGCCAGTACAGACGGGAAAAACGTTCTGCACTAGCCGCCTTCGCCTTGCCGGCCCGCAAGATGCCTCTTCACGCCTCGTTTGAAGGAACCCGGGTTGTAAGAGGAGGGGAACACGTGAGCTGGTAAGGAATTCCATTTTTTGGAAGTGCGACAAAGAAAGGAGTTGCCAAATTTCTTTGTTCGCGATGGAATTAATGTCACAGTTAGTCGGTGACATCGAGAACCAGCTCGCGTGGACTTAAGAAGGAAGGGGGAAGCAGGAATTAGAGAGAATAATTCCTCAGAGCACTCGCCGTGATACAGTCGATAGAAAGCGCTCAGTGCTGCTATCTCACGACGCAATTGTAAAGGTTCAAGGGTGTTTGTGACCTTTACGTCGCCAATAATGCGTACGGCACGTCGCTGCAACCGGTCCAAGGCCTCAAGTAGGTATTTAGCGGAGCCATCCCAAAGGTGCGAGCAATATTCCACGCAAGACCGTACCTGTGTTTTGTACAGCAGGCACAGTTGTTGTGGCGTGAAAAAGCGCCGCACCTTGTTCAGAACTCCGAGTTTCCGTGAAAATAACTAACAAATTGTCACTTTACCGCAATCGAATCGAAGCGTGATCGTTGCCGTTTTTTCCGTTTTCCTATACTTTATTTTAATTATCGACTATTGCCCTAAAAGTTAACAATCACGTTTGATTTTGACATAACGGTATATGTTAACATATTATCGGTTTGGTTCCGATTCGAATAAATACAGATGATTCAAAGTTGGAATCGGGTTGAATTGAATCGGAAGCGTGTCGTAATCGTTGTAAATTAGTAGAGTTCGGCCCCTGTTATCGGAGAGTGATTATTATTCTGAGATTTATCCGAATGACTGCTACCATAACATACCATGACTATAACAGATGACGACAAACTATATTAATATTATGAGGCTGAGAAGTTTGTTTGTTTATTTAAACGGGCGTATATTAGACTTTAGACGCAAAGCTTTCGAGAATCTAGTACAACAGCTTTCTGTTTATTTTTATATTTCATTATAAAAATATAATAATAAAAACATTAAATAAATAATTCTAATATATCTTAATCATAATAATATTTACTATATCTATGTCAACAATACTTAATAACTATTACAATAATATATTTTATATAAAAGCTTGTAATAATTGCCTTTAATGACCAATATTATTATTTATTACTATTATTAAATTTACATTATTATTTTAGTCAAATTTAAAATAGTCCCTCCCGATTCCCACCCGACGCAAAGCTGCCCATAATGCAGGCCGCATTTCCGCGCTGCATGGCAATGGACAACCTTTGTGCCAAGTGGGACCCAGAGCGACTGTCAAATCCCCTCTCTCTAAGGCGATAGCCAATTTTCCTTATTAAAGTAAGGGCATCCGACCCCCAACATCCCAACGTCTCGAACGCTAGTGGCACAAATAAATAATTTTTAAACAAGGGGGCATACTTCTCCCGAATCAAAATCCGCTCCCCCAGCCGCACTGACAAGTCGGTCGAGCTCAGACTTGTACCCCACATCATCCCTAGAACGTTGCCTTTCTGGAAATCTAGGCATTCGGGAAGAGCGTCTCCCACTCATATCTTAATATATATACATACAACGGTAATAAATGTAAAAAATACGTTACGTATAAATTAATAAGCCGTATGTTGTGCTAAAAAACTGATATTTTGTTAAGAAAGAATTGTTTCATCTGTCGCTTAAAATAATCCTAAATGGCTATTCTAATATTATTAGGCAACTCGTTTCATGATTGATCGGCTTCTAAGGCATACGATTCGTCCATGAACCCAGTACGGGAAAGAGCAACCTGTTTCCTATATTACGTAATTAGTGGAAAAAAGTAATTTCCCGAGTTTCTTGTCGGTTCCTCTTGCTGTAATCTACATTCTGGTGGAAGTTTTACATTTAATATACGCGTGTAAAACTATTTAAAAGTGCTTACCAGAGTTATTGAATTAGGTTTTTTGATGTGATTTTGATATTTTACTTTCCAGCATGTGTGGTGCCTTCAGTTTGCCTGATGTCGGTGGCCTACACGAGGGATACATTGCTCGCCGTCATTTGCTTCATATTGTTCGTGACGTGTCATACCGCGATGCACACTGGTTGGATGGTAAGTTAAATAAATGAGAATGACGTCTTTTTGACCGATTTCAGCCACGACCATGCTCAGGGAAGACTAGCCAACTGGGCAGGACATATATATATATATTTTTTTTATAGAATAGGAAGGTGGACGAGCATATGGGCCTCCTGATGGTAAGTGGTCACCAAACGCCCTTAGACATTGGCATTGTAAGAAATGACAACCATCGCTTATAGCCAATGCGCCACCAACCTTGGGAACTAAGATTTTATGTCCCTTGTGCCTGTAATTACACTGGCTCACTCACCCTTCAAACCGGAACACAACAATATCAAGTATTGCTGTTTTGCGGTAGAATATCTGATGACTGTTGTTTTGATACATGAAGTTTTATTTGATTCGAATCCGAAATTTAATTAATTATGTTAAAAAAATCTACTTGAATATTTAAATTTTGAATATTTTTGATTTGGTTAAATTTGTCAATAGCCTTACTAAATTGTTGTTTATCTGATCTCATAAAATAAAAATAATTAATTTTATATAGTTGTACCACCAGCTTTATTTTTATTAGACCTTATTTAAATAAAGAATATTTGTTTGAATATTAATGGACATTGTATTCTTCTACAGATAAATTATATGGATTTGTCGCCAAACTTCAGCGGAGCCCTGATGGCTTGCGGGAATACGATCACCAACGTGGTCGTGCTCGCACTGCCCGTCATAGTTTCATATATCGTGACTGATGTAGTACGTATAACTCTTGTTCAAACGTATTATAACTAGTAAGATAGTCGAACAAATGAGTCATCATTTGAATGAAACATAAACATATAGAATAATATATAGACGAGTTTACATCCGACGTTGATATAAAAACACGATCTGAAAATGCACTGTATTTTAGTTGTAATCAATGTATTTATTCAATCTTGATTTTCCACACATAATCTAAAATAATTTTAAAATCTCACTATTTCTGTATCACCCATTATTCTCCCGTAATATATTAGTATCGAGACAGTGTTATTAAAGGCATAAGAGACATAACATCAATTTATATTCCATGGTTGGTAGCACTAAATAAAACTACTAGACTATAATATATATATATAACAAAGTTGCCGTGGAGTACCGGCTTAGAATAGTACTCCCCCAATCTCATCCCGTGGGTGTCGTAAGAGGCGACTGAGGGACGGGGAAAAGGGGTGATGGGCAGCAGCGTCCCCCCCCCCCCCCATAAACAAGCCATTGTGACCCAGCCAAATCCCGCCCTAAACGAAAATTGACTCAGTAAAATTTACTTGTGAGTGTTTAGTGGACTAGCGCCGGTGTCGTTCACTAAAACTTTCTAAAATCTAGCCAAACGATTACAGCAGATATATATTGTCAGTAACTGCAAACTATGAAGGAAGAACTAGCTGCTAAATAACCGAGATTGGTCAATCGCTCTAGGCCACTGCTGCTTCACGACAACGCAAGCCCACAGATTACCATTTTTTCCGGAATTTGGACAACTTCTTACAAGGAAGAAAATTCAACTCCGATACGGCAGTCCAAACCGCCTTCAAAGAGCTTATTGATTCGCGCCCCCATGGTTTTTTTAGTAAAGGGATCAATGAACTACCTATGAGATGGCAAAAGTACTTACTTTGATTAATTAAATATATTTTATAAAAAAAAAAATTACTTATATTCCTCCCGTACAAAACGCCAATTTCATATTTTAGGACCTAATAATTCATCCTTCTGACATTGCCAATGTCTACGGTATGAGGCGAATTTACCATCAAGTGAGTGTGCTCATCTTCTAAGACAATTTTAAAAAGAAAATACAGTTTTGTATTTTTAATTTAATAAATGCGGACTATAAACATAGAAGTGCATTCAAAAATACACAATATATTCATCGTCGGGTTCAATGCAGTTATAAAATTCATAGCGTTGCACATTCTTGCACCTCAGGCATTTCTCGGAGCGCCCAACGAAAAATATTTGTGGTTATTTAAGATTTCCCGGTCACTGTTAGCTTGAAATATTCTCAACAAAACGTATTCTATATATTCTTTAACGATACATAAAAACTTAAACAAATTTATATTTCAAAAAAGTAACTTTGTTTGTCTATACAAGGAAAGATATAGGCTACTTTTTTATATTTAACACCTGCCCTCTCACCTCTTTAATAAAGGTGTGAAGACGCGGGCAAAAGCTACTAGTAATTATATAATACTTTGCTGTATTTTAGAAAAGTATACTTAGTGATACCCCAGCTTCACACAGGCGTGTGAAGCTTATCTTCATCATATTTTGTTTATTGTAGATAAATAGAAATATTTATTTAATTAGCTCATAGTTTCTAGGTTTCTATGTCAAGAAATGCTCAGTATAAGCTTAGAAGCCTATTGAGAAGTTGGCAGTCTAACACTCTCTCGACTATCACCACTGAAAATACATCTTACTCTGATTCAATCTAGTTGTGTTACCGTCTCATTAGACTTTGCATGTGAGAGAATAGAGAGTGCAGCTGTTACTTACAAAACCCCCATTATATAACATTTTTGCAGATGACTTGACTTTGAAATAAGCCGGTACATATTTTCACTTTAAAATACCAGCAACCTTAGATCTAACATACTATATCTTGTGGAGATAGTTGCAGTGACTTAGTCACCCATTAAATTAAAACAGAACAATACTAAGTACAGCTGTTGGGTGGTAGAATATATGATGAGTGCATGGTACCTGTCCGGAGTAGCCAAAAAACTCTACCACCAAGTAAAAGAAAATTAAGCACAGCATATTCAGTCTTTGAACCCGTAATCCATGAGAGCCGAGATAGCTTAAATATAATTTAATACGATTTACTTTGAAATTAATTTCTTCTTTTACTATCATCCCCTCCACAGACCAATCAATACCAATGGCGGATCACCATGTTCCTGATGGCTGGCCTCACGCTCTGTACCAATATCATCTTCATAATATTCATGTCGTCTGAAGTGCAACCTTGGAACGACAGTGATGGTGGTACGATGGAGAGTAAATCAGGTTAGTTAGACTCGCTTGTTAATCATAAACGGTGTTCGGTGGTATCGTTTGACGATTCATAAGTACTTGTAGGTCTATTTGAATAAAAAAAATTTGATTGATTAAATAACATAACTTATTGATTATAATGAGTAATATAAAAATTTAGTTAATATAATTAGTTATAAAAAAATGTATAGGAAAGACACCTACATATATCGAAAGACAAATGCATATACAAGAATTACTATTTTAATATTTTAACGTTTTTCGTTTTCCGTACGAGTTTAAGATCAGATAAAATTTTCTGTCGAAAATTATCAGTAGCAGCCCGGAGTCTGGAAGTTGGAAGTGTGTAAATTCCCGTGCCTCGGAAAGCACGTAAAGCCGTTGGTCCTGCGCCTGAACTCCTTCGTCGTTCGTCCTATCGGGTTATGAGAGTTAGGGAATAGAAAGTGCACCTGTGTTTGCGCACACATTTGTGCTCTATAATATGTCCTGCACAGTTGGCTAATCTCTCTTGAGATTGACCGCCATGGCCGAAATCGGTCTGGAGGACTATTATTATTACACACCCACACACACACACTGTACTGCTTTCTATGATCGAAAATGTTCTTGTTAATTTTGTGAATATATTTATCAATCAATCAATCAACAGCCAATCGTTGTCCACTGCTGAACATAGGCCTCTCCAAGGTGCGCCAAAGCTCCCTGTCCTCCGCCTTCCGCATCCAGTTGGTGCCCGCCACCTTCTTAAGGTCGTCGGTCCACCTGGTTGGAGGGCACCCTACGCTGCGCTTGCCGATTCGCGGTCTCCACTCTAGGACTCGTCTGCTCCAACGGCCATCGGTCCTACGACATACGTGACCAGCCCACTGCCACTTCAGCCTGCTAATTTTGCAAGCTAGTTCGGTGACTCCGGTTCTTTTCCGGATAATCTCATTTCTGATCTTATCCTTCAAAGATACTCCGAGCATAACTTGCTCCATTGCACGCTGAGCAACTTTGAATTTGTGGACTAGTCCCGCAGTTAGTGTCCACGTTTCGGCACCGTATGTCATGGCAGGTAAGACGCATTGGTTGAAGACTTTCGTTTTCAAACATTGCGGTATAGACGACTTGAGGACTTGACGAATGTTGCCAAATGCTGCCCATTTCAAGTGAATTCTTCGATCGGCTTCCTTCTCGAAGTTGTTCCTACCGACTTGTATTATCTGTCCTAGGTAGGTATATTCACTAACAACTTCGAGAGGTTTCCCCTCGACGTATATCGGTCCCGGCACGACATGCCTATTGAACATGACCTTGGTCTTGTCCAAGTTTATACCGAGACCATATATATTTATGGTGTTTCTTATATATATGTGTATGTGTGTGTGTGTGTGTAAAAGACATGATTTGATTTTTCAACTTATCAACAAAATAAACATAAAATTAAAAGGGGGCTAACAAACTTTAGACTCTCGATCAATAAACGTCAGACGTAGTTAGATAATTTTAATACGCGCGTGCCATCCAAGATAAACATACATGCAAACACTTGAAAAACATTACCTATCTTCTTAGGCAATTGGGTAAAACAGATTCTATTCAACTTTGATTAATATCTCTATATTTGAGTAATACTGACGTAATAAACGCGTGATATTTATGTATTTTGAATTTGCAGAAATTCTTTTATCACGTTTTGTAAACATACTGGATGAATCTTGTCGGTGATAAACATTTGTCGTATTTTTTTTTATATTTATCTTGATTGCACTGAGAAATCTGTCATATTATTTTTTATTTTTACGCAACACAACTAGGACACATGATTGTAAGAGGTCCTTACATCATACATACATTAATCTTAAGTCCATAAACACTTTGTTATGAAATATGAAGATTATTAATAATTTCTTACATTGCAATGCACTACCAACCTTAGGAACTAAGATTGTATGTGCCCTTAGTTATACTACTACACTCCAAGAAGTATTAAAGAGAAACACAAAAATACAAATAACTTGACGATACATAGCCGGTGTGTTTTTTTTTATATTTCCATTCTATGTAAGAGGCAAAATAAATGGTCGGACTACACTGATTAATTCCTATCTACCACTTTTAGAGATCAATTAGTATTAAGAACTGGCATAAATATTAATAAACACATAACCTCACACATAAAAAAACATCAAACACACACATAGACAACCTTGGATTGGTTTTAAGTATATCTAATATCATCTTGAAAAATCCCTAGTTTTTATATTTAAAATTATTGTTACATAATACAATGTTCTGTATTTATATTATGATATGTTATATTTTGTTTCAGAATACGAAGCCATAGAACCGGAATCAGAAAAAAATAAAGATATAGACAACTAACTTCTTATCTCAATTTTATATAATATACTCGTCATTATTTATACATATTACTGTAATAATGTCCTTCAGACCGATTTCGGCTACGGCGGCCAATCTCAAGAGAGATTAGTCAACTACGCAGGAGATATTATAGTGCACAAATGTGTGCACAAACACAGATCTCTGTTCCCTAACTTTCATAATCCGATGGGACGCTAATCCGACACGACCGGAAAGAGTTCAGGCGCAGGACCAACGGCTTTACGTGCTTTCCGAGGTACGGGAATGAACACACTTCCAACTTCTGCTATTAAGAATTTTCTGACAGAAAAACCCAATAACTTTTTTGGCCCGACCTGGGAACTTCCTGACATGGAGACTTACATCAAGTCACTAGACCAACGAAGCAGTCAATATATTACTGTATCTGTCTATTTAACACACTATGGTCTTACTTATCATCGTTGTTAAGCGGGTGATTAATTAAACAATCTAATGTCCTCTTCTTTCTAATGTCAAAACAATAATGACAGAAAGAGATAGATCTGTGTGTAACGAAATAGCCGCTAAGCATCGTTTATAAGTAATACCGTTAATTTCTTAAATTAAAATAGGGTAGGGAAGAGAGATCAATGTTTTAGTCATTGGGCCGCTTATTGTGTGTGTGTTCCGTTAGTTGTGTGTGTGTATATAATAAGATATATATGTATACTTATGTGTCTTATATGTACATATATTTAAGACATTATATAATATAAAAAAAAGTTAGTGGAATTTATGTTTGATTATGGTAATATTGTAAATAAATTGTAAATATTGATTATATTATTCCTAATACATTTAAAGTTTTAACATTGTTTCTATATCTATCGAGTCGTTATTACACTTCAGAACACAAATACTTTTTTTTGCTCTATTCCTCTGCTTAAACCCAGGCGCTTGGGTGTCCAATGAATGACAAAACTGATATACATCCGGTAATAACTTAATCTAATTGACCTTAAAATTTATAAACTTCATGTTAAATATACTGATTTCAACTATAAAATTCACCAAACACCACCTAATAATAAATAAATAAATAAGCGTTTCTGGCAATGATAACTGTTTCCGTTGCATGTAGACTGCGTTATGTATTAATTATATAATTCAGTCGCACAAAACAAACTATACTATAATCAGTCACTGATTATTTTAAGCTTTAATAAATAAAATTTAATTTTTACTATTTACTGTGAATAAATAAGCTTAGAATAACATCCAAGGTAAGCTTAACACGAGGTGGAATCGAGACGAGTTTTTCCCCTTCCCTGATTGAAGAGAGATGGTTGAGATTTCTTCAATAACCTGGGGATAATTCTCCTGATTGCGCGTAAAGCATTAAGTAAAGTAAGCAAACGGATGCATCCGGACTGCGCGGATCAGAATAACATTCAAGGATAAGAAGCCAAAAATCAGCTAATATACTCGGCGGTAGGGCTTTTTGAGCGCCCGTTTGGGTAGGTACCAGTCGCATCATATTCCACTTCCAAACAGCAAAACTTAGTTTTGTTGTTTTCCGGTTTGAAGAGTGAGTGATAGACACAAGGGACATAACTTTAGCCAATACCACAAAATATTTAATACTATTATCTCACGATGCGTTGTTATGACGGGACTATCAAATAAATACACTAGGTCAAAATAAGTATTTATTATAACTTATATCTTGGGATAGTACACTTTAGATCGAAGTTACGCAGTGAATAATTATTTTGCTTATCTAACAAATCATAAAATATAAATATAGTATTTATATAATGTGATGAAGGTGTTATTTTAGAGCTTTTAGAACGTTAAGATTTTCTAGGTTACTCCACAGCGCTGCTAGAATGTGGCAGATTTTCATCCGCTAAATGCAGGTTTTCTTACAATGTTTTCCTTTACCGCCGGGCACGAGATGTACGCAAGTACTACATCTACTAGTGCTTGAACCGTTAAGATCCACGTGTTCTAATCACTGGGCTATGTCAGCTTTGTTTATATTGCTTAAAACTTTTTCTTCTGTATTTGATTATATGCTCGTTTCTGATTTTTTTACTTGTTTTTTTTTTTGTATTATTTTTAAGGTACAAATATAATTTGTTATTTATTTGCCTTCACTTTTTATTTTTACGCACTAATCAAAATTCATTACGAGTTAAATCACAGAGCAGACCTACTAATTTATAAATGGGAAGTCTAATTAATGTAAAGAGTCATTCATTAACAAATAAATCGTTATCTATTTTAGATTTTGAAACAAAGAAAAACGGCGAGACTTCAATCACCTAAAATAGTTTAGGCTTTTAAATACAAAACAAACCAGCAATTTATACAGTTATGTAAACAAAAATTACGATAAATGATAGTAAAGTATTTATTCATGATAGCGATTTTACGTATTAAAAGGATGCTGCTGTAGCAGTAGACAAGGAAATAACTAATGATAACGATAAATAATTTATTAAAAGTAATTACAAAAGACATTTTGAATAGTACGACTAGAATTTTGGTAACGTAATAATGAAAGTGTCGAGTAAAGATGAAACAAATTTACAAATTAAAGTTCTGGACGGAGACAGTGACTTCAAAGGTGATTAAAACTTATATGTTATTTGAAATTCGAAAGTGTTTAAATAAGATTGTAACTTTCGTTTCTGAAACGCTGCTGCGAGTTTGGTTTTAATCTGATCCTATGATTGGTTGGTGACGCAATAATTGACTAATGAAAGTTAAAATTAAACTTCCTTAGTTGACTCAGGACCAGCGTTTCATAAACTGAAGGTAAATTAGTCAAATAAGGAGCTTATCTATATCTAAAGATTTTCCGGTAGTCATGACATGATTTTATTTGTAATTAGTAAAAATTTGCTATCTCACTGTTTCGTGGTTAAAACCAACGATTCATACAATCTTACATAATTTTGAATGGTAAATTTAATTATTTTGACACTGATTACATTTTGATCGTACGCTTATGTAATTGGGTGTGCCTCAATAGTAATGATATCAAAAGTTTTATAGTACATAATTGAATTATTTGTTATAGTTATACTATGAATATGGATCAGGGCAATTTTTCTATGCAATTTTTTTAAAGATAATTCAATTTGAAACAGATTTACTTTGATTTTACGATAAATATAGATTTATTTCTTATGTCTTGTAATTTTTGGTTTAATTATACAAATGTAATAACTTTCTAAATTGTAATTGATCCTATGAATCTTAGTTAAATTAATCTAGTAACGAATTTTGAAGGACTCAAATTGTTTTATGGTTATGTCTGAGAGACAAAATGATTTTTAGAAGAAAAAAATCGTAATGAAACCTACCTCCGCCTCGAATGTGTCTGATGACATTCTGCCACATATGAATGGATCCTATTCTATTTTATATGTCCACCAGTTCATAGAGCAGCGCAGTAAAATAAGCTTGAAAGCCTTCATCCTTTGCCGATAGGCTGATAGTCATCTATAAATGAGAAGAAGAAGTTACATTTACTTATGTGTCCACCTTAGTTTCAGGATGGGGTTACAGGCATCAACAATGTTTGATTTTATTTTTTTGTTTAACAACTGCGTATAGTATGAGAGCCTGTATGGGAGTGGCTTTGGTTGCCATGGTGAATTCTGATTTTAATACACATTCATTAGTAACAAATCATTCACTATTAGCAATTAATAGGAACAAAAGCATAAATCCTTTAGACGCTAACAATTATCCCTCAATGGATGAAGTTAAAGCTGGTGGATTTCTTCATTCCCTTCTCCTGATACCACCAGTAAGTATTATGATTATTTTAAAGAATTTTTTTTCACATAAATAATTTAGTGCCTTTTCAGTACGAATGACTTTATAAAACCATTTACTAATAAAATTAGATAAAAGACCTTGTTACATAACATTTGTAATGCACTTCTGATATTAGATATCTTAATATCGACTGATATCTACAATGTCACATACTGTGTTGCAATCCTAGTTTACAAAATCTATGTGTATTATTTCAGTATCCCAAATTTGATTGGAATAAGAAGACACAAGACTACATACTGTCTTCTTTTTTTCTGGGTTACATGCTTCTACAAATTCCTGCTGGTCAGCTAGCCCATTTTTTCGGAGCTAGATACTTGCTTACCGGCGCTCTCTTAATTAATTGTGTAATGTCTTTCTGTTTACCTTGGGCTTCTTTTTACGTAAGTATGGCTTAAATAAATTAGAATAAAATTTATGGTCCATTATTTTAGCTAAGCACTTTAAGGAAGGGAGTTTGTTCAGTTATAAAAATACTTTTATAATGATCTTAAATATTACGTTTTATGTTAATTTAAAAAGCATTTTTGGAGTATTGTGTTTTTATTACGATACATAAATTAAACTACAATCCTTCTATGCTTTTCTTATTTTTTTGATACTCTGCGATCTTCATAAGATACATAAAATCGATTTGCATATTGTATATATGTAAGTATGCCTTATTAATATTCTACTGACACTTCTCTGAAGTTGAAGGATCAGACCCTAACCTCGGTTCAAGAGACAAAGGGTAAAACTTCGTATTGAATAACTTAGACAATGATTAGGTGTTAACACTCGATACTGGGTGACAATGGGCTTAATGATAAAAGTTATATCATGATATTTAAAATTATAGGGCGGATGGATATTGACATCAATATTCAGAATAATTCAAGGTTTGAGTCAAGCCTGTGTTATACCGGGGATGCACACGATGTTCGGAAAATGGACTACATTGGAAGAAAGAGGGCGATTAGCGGGATTAGCGTATGGAGGTGAGCTCTTTAATTAATGTGATAATTATATAATATAATTTAATATAACACTATTATTATACGTACCAGAAGTAGAACAGATATAAAAGAAAACTAAGTATTTAGTGATCATTTTTAATAACTATAAGGTGTATTTTTTTTTGGATTGGCGTACAAGCATATGGGCCACCTAAGCCTATAGTAAGTGGTCACCAAAGCCTATAGACATTGGAATTGTAAGAAATTGAGCTTGCACAAAGCTCTACCACCAGTGGTATGTAAGTATTATTTAAAAATACCATTGAGATCCACCGATTCTTGTCAACTTTTTGAACTAGTTTGGAATATCTTTATTTTAAAATGTTATTTCAATTAAATGTTATTTCAGGCCAAGCTTTCGGTACGGTATTAGGACTACCTATAACAGGGTTCATTGCTTCATCGCCATTGGGCTGGCCAGGAATCTTTCGGTTCTATGGAATCCTCTCTGGAATATTTGGTGGTATAATTTGGGCTTTAGGAGCTGACAGCCCCGAGGAACATCCTAAAATATCTCTTGCTGAACGGCAATATATCGAAGAGAGCTTAGGGCACACCGGAATTAATAAAAAGGTAGGTCCTTTATCAGTATCGTAATCAGTAATTAATATAATATAATAATAAGTAATATTAAATCGAAGTCGACCATTTTTCTATTCTTTTATTATTTAAATGCGTCTGAAAAAAAATCCTCAAATGACGTAGAATTATAATAAAAAAACTATTCTAAAGCCGATAGCGACAATTTAAATGATCTCACATTAAAATTATAATATCCATGATATTACTTTGTTATTTCAGAAGCTTGAAGTACCGTGGAGTTCCATTCTTCGATCTCGGGGATTGTATGCGATAGTGATTGCACATGTGGGTCAAACCTGGGGTCAACTTACGCTGTATTCTGAAGTTCCTGCATATATGGATAAAGTTATGGGAGTAAATATAAAAGCTGTAAGTAAAAAATTAAATATTATTACTACAATATTTCTCATTTAGCCGCGCTGTAATGTTTACATATTTTATTTCTAGTATAACAAGCGTGCTTTATAAAATGTATGCGATAATTATTTTAAAAACTATTTATTATATTTTTTCTAATCGATTAACATAAGAATAACAAGTGACGCGAACAAATAAAAACATAAGACCTAAAAGGTCGTTGGTAAGTCCAACTACATTTTAATGATAAATTCGGTAATCACGTGACATTTCGGAAAACCATATCATTTCTATTTAATGTTACCAATTCAATGGCACACAGACTTGGTTTTCATTATATGTATTGATGATATCGTTCTTCTCATTAAGGTATTTTATTTGAAATATTAAAAGATAAAATTATTATTTTCAGAATGGTATTTTGACTGCTCTTCCATTCCTTATTATGTGGTTCACAAATTTCTTCTTCAGTTGGTTTACTGATATGCTCATTGTAAAGAAAATTCTGAGTGTTAGGAATACTAGAAAATTCGCTAATTCATTGGGTAATTTATTTTACGATATTCCGTAAACATATTAAATATTTGAGTATTTATGATTCGAATCATTTTAATTTATTTATCTTTAATTTTCAGGAAGTATCCCGGCTGGAATAGGACTAATTGCATTAGCATATGCTCCTAAGAACATATACGTGGTGGAAATAATATTAATAGTTATCTGTGCTTTTAAAATTTCATGTCACGTCGGTTTTCAAGTAAGGTTAAAAAAATAAAATTTAATTAGATTGATCTACATAGTCCAATAAACGTATAAATTTTTGGCTAATAATATAATTATTATCTAAAACAGTTTTTGAAATTTAGAAACGATAAAATAACTTGTTCGTTTCATTTCATTATTTTTAATTCACTCGCAAGTTATTTAATTGGTTATTTAATTAGGTGGTATTAAACGATGGTTTGCTTTGGTTTATTTAAATTGTTTTTTTTTCTAGATCAATCATATCGATATATCAAGTAATTTCTCTGGAACAATGATGAGCATTAGTAATTTCGTGTCCAATTTTGTCGGCATACTTGCACCGGTTGTGGCTGGTTATATCCTGACAGACGTGGTAAGAGACTAGAGATTCTGATATCTTTACATATTACAATAATATAGTAGAACCGTGTGTCTGTATATTGAATTTTTTTTTTTTTATATACGCCCCGGATTTAACAAAAAATAATTTTAGCGATAGAAAGAGTAAGAGAATACGAAAATATAGTACAATCGACTTTACACGGGCACCAACCATGTAATATTTTTTAAGAATCATTTAACTTAAATATATTCAAATCACTTTTGAAAATTCTTTATTTTAAAAAATAAAATATCTGAACGAACTCTTTAATTAAACAAAAATGGCATATATTTCACGGAATTCGTTGTTTCAATCTGCATTATTTTCAGACTAACGCGTTCCTGTGGCGAAAAGTATTCTTCGTATCAGCTGGTCTTTACTTCTTTACGAATCTAATGTATGTGATCCTCTGTACGGCTGAAAAGGCTGAGTGGGATAATCTTCCAGAAGATAAAAAAGAAGTTGAAGACTTGAAAGAAATGG
This sequence comes from Nymphalis io, assembly GCF_905147045.1. Taxonomy (NCBI): domain Eukaryota; kingdom Metazoa; phylum Arthropoda; class Insecta; order Lepidoptera; family Nymphalidae; genus Nymphalis; species Nymphalis io. The sequence continues at coordinate 12,730,051 of NC_065902.1, forward strand.
AACCCATGGTTGTCGAAAAGAATACTAATTTTTGTAATGGGGAAACAAAGTAAAATGAATACAATATATATTTGTTGTTTTATTGTTGTTATATAATTATATAAATCACGTGAATAAGATCTAGATAGGCTAGCAATATTTGAATTATTTTATGATATATTTGACTAAGTTAATATTATTACAGCAAGTGATGGTACTACTTTGCGTTCGCAGCCTTGCCCGCGTTATGATCGGTTGTTAGGTATCCTATGTTCTTCGCTACATCACCGACAACGTGTATGTATTTCATGATGATTAGTTAAGTATTTAGGACGTGAAAAGGTAAATAATAAAAAAACTCACTATCTCATTTATTATATTAGTTAGGATTATATTAGGATAATCACAAGCTATAGTTTTCCAGTCTTTCAAAATCGAAAAGTCCTCGAGCGTATCTTACAATTTACGAAACAAACGTGATTATGAAAATTGTACCGGCGGCATCAACATTGGCCAGTACCACGTCCTTGTAGTACGAAGAGATATGACGCCTACGGCCGACGAGTAGATCAAAGGAATGCCGCTATCCACAATGGTCGTCACAGGCGGCGCCACGCTCGTTGACGCCTATCACCTCAAATGGCACTTCGCAAAGAATAAAAAAATATATAATAATATATTTTAATATAAAACAAATTCTTCTGTACTAAAAATATGATGAGAATTTTGAAATAAGAAAATTCAATAAATGTGATCTATTAAATGTTTTAAGTGTGAACACTAGTCATCACGCGATAAGGAATCTAATCGTTTCAATGATTCAGATAAATGACAATTCTTAAATAGAATATTTCCCATAAAACGTACCCATGCGAAAATTATAATACTATTACTGTAATATTAAGCACAGCAAAATTCGACGTTGTTTTGAACATACAATATAGGTCATATATCAGAAGTTTAATGGAATTCGAGCTCCAGTAAACATTATTCACGACTATCGCCATGAGCAAGCTGAAGATCGATATGTACAGAATTAGATTTAAGAAATAAAAAAATATTAAAAAGTTTGAAATATCGTGTTTAGGGGAAGGAATTTCTTCAATTTAAATTCAATTCCTTTGTTGTGCGGAAAAATTTATTATTATGTATTAACTGAGAAGATATTTACAAACTAATATTTTTTTTTTAATTTCATACAATGTTAACCCAGCATTCCCTTAAAGATAAAAATGATTTAAGACATTTGAATTTGATTCTAAGTTCCACAGCGATTGCATTTTCTAAATTATCTGTTATATTGTTCCTATTATACTTTGACTAATAAATTTTTACTAGTAGTAGTATATGATATCTTAGACAAGAACATTATATATATCTTATAGATGAGACAAGAAATAAGGTAATATTACCAGAAAAGATTTATCTTTATAAAGTATTTTACAGTACTATTTGTAAAGTTTATAGCCAAAGAAAGAATCAGGGTTCATTCAAAATCGAAATGATCTTTGGTGAGTTTTTGTTGTAATCTGGATTAAAGTGAAATTAGAGGAATACGGGATACAACATATTTGATTTCGTAAGTGACGCATTGTGAAGTGGTTTAAACCTTTTACGGAACCAGACCAGCTATTTAATAACAAATTTGACAACTTCTCTCCAACTAGGACACGCATTGACTGTCTCCCAGTAGAATGTGAAGAAACAAAATCGCTTTTGTAAGAAACATTATTACTAGGTTTATTTAAGAAGTCATTCAAAAATTTTCAAATAACAAAACTTTCGTCCATTATATAATTATCTCGGAGATGAAGAAGATTAACGATCGAGTTAAAAGGTTAGTAAAATATAGAAAACAATAAATTGTTTTGGACAACGGAATTTCATTAAAAGGTTAAAAGCCACCTCGGAAATTTTGCGGCGCCCATAACCTGAGTTATGGGTATTTTGACCGTACTAATAAAATGTAATTTTTAAATGGTTAAGTAGGTCTTCTTGGTGTGCTTAAGGAAGGCACATAACTGTGGTTATGTTATGATAAAAATATTTTAAATAACTTAAGCTGGCTGCCTGTATGTCAACTATGAACTGAAAAATTTTTGGTACAAATTTTACACTTCAAAGGATTTAACCGTTTCAACATTATTTTTTGTCATAAATGAAATAGCTTATAAGGAATTTTATTTACTCTGAAGGATTCTCTTAGCTTTGTGTTTAAAATAAAATTGCTTTACAATAAAATCAGGCGCTTTCTGTTAGAAATATAAACAATATATAAAATATTCTGTAAGTCTCAGAATTAGAATGACTTCACGCTCAGGGCTTCGAACAGTATCGATGATACATCTCACACGTGGAGGAAGCTGCGAGCGGAAACCAGTAATGATTATTATAAGTAATATTAAGTAAAGTAAGGATGTATATAATCGTCCCACTAATAAGCTAAGACTTTTCTCGAAGAGGAAGTTTGGATCTTATACCATAATGCTGTTGAAATGTGGCAGAATTACATCTAATATTTATAGGTTTTACTCACTGGAATATGACACAATTTAAGCACATGAAAATCCAGTGGTACAGTTTTCTAAACCTGTATCTTCTGTTAAGTTGGGCCACATCAGCTCAATTTATTTTGTAACACACTAATGTATGTTTGACGATAGTTCTCAACACCAATACACATCAGATATATATTTCTGTTGAATATTCAATGGCGTTCCTAACGACAGTTCTTCCTAACTTTGATCCAAAATAAGTTATAGCTGTCTTATAACTTTTAGAAAAATGTAGTGTAGATATAATTAATATGATTTCTAGGTCCATCTATGGCTGGAAATTTAATGATAAGTGGTCACTATCGCCCATAGAAATTGGCGCTGTAAGATATATTAACCATTTCCTACAATGAAAATGTCCACTACCAATCGCCACCATCCACAAAGTGTCCCTTGTGTCTATTTCTACCTTGACTGACTTACTCTTAAAACCAGAACACAAATGTACTAAGTAGTGCTAAGTGCTAAGTATAGATAGAATAATTATGAGTGGAAAATTCCTACGTAGGTAGGTTTGCAGAAAGCTTTAAAAATTAATTCGATTTATTAAGTCAGCCAATTAAGTCGTTATAATATCAAAAGTCTAATTACTACTTACTTACTACTTATGGTACGACAAGGATCTTTTGGTAAACGAATAAATTTAAGGGAAAATATCAATTAATATATTTTTTAATTTTGTCTTATTTATGTCATTGGAAAAAGGAAACATAGACAATATAAAGAGACTATGGGTTTGCAACTTATCATCATTATTTATACTAAATATATTTTAAACTAATGTTAAATTTAGCTTTGACATAAAGCTACGCTTTTATTGGGTTACTATAATGTTTTGCATGAATTATATTAAGTGGTCGCAAATCTAAATCTTCGAAAACATAATCGTGATAATAAAATCTCAACCATATTAAGATAATATTATATATTGATATATAAATTATCCCCTCGTTTTAATATTCTAACGTGGTGTAAAAATGTTACTGGTTGATGCTTCAGCCATTCTTCGTAAGTTCGTAAACAGAAAAATAATTCCTAACTAGATATGGTATTACATACCTGTTTCTGTGGCTAACTAAATATGACACACAAGATGCTGATATTAATTCCGATTTTGACCACGTGCCAAAAGATCCTTATCGCATTATCACAGACACAATAAATCAAATCAAATACTTGACAATTTTTTTAGTAGAACATCTCTCTATTTTAAGCCGAGATGTCCCAGTGGTAAGCACGCGTGAACCTTAAGCGATGATCGTGGGTTCAAACCCGGGCAAGCACCACTGAGTTTTCATGTGCTTAATTTGTGATTATAATTCAACTTGTGCTATATATGTTTCACATTGTGGTAGCTACCCAGACGGGCTTGCACATAACACTATCATTAGAATAAGGGTCTAGACTCTAGATAGTAATTTGAAGGATAAGCCCTCATTAACTTTTTGCGACACAACGCTGCAGTGTGTCTCGTCATAGCTAATTATCTTTACGTTAGTTGAAGCGAAGTTAAATGTCGTGTACGTGCTTAATTTTGTGTAACAAATAGACAATGTAATGCAGCTTCATTATTTATGGAATTAACATCACTTGCATTACCGAGTGAAGCAAGAGCGATACGACCCGTGGTTATATTAATAATAAATAATAATAACTTTATTGTTAACATTATTTTACATTTTCGATTTCCGAACTAGTGTTAATCATGTGTCGGAAGTCATTTTCGTACAATCAATATTAAGAAATATATATAGTGAAAAAAAAAATAAAAATAACTAAACTAAATTAATTCAAATAATGATTGTGTGTTTGCGTTAAGTGTGAGTGTGATTTATATCTTTACAAATAAAAATAATAACGTTTTGCAAAAAAATATAGTAAAATAAAACACCATAAATATCCCATTGCATGACTAAGATCTCCGTTTCTCTTGAGCCTTGGACCTTATTCCACCACGCTGCTCTGAAGCCGGTTGAACTCAGTAATATAATATAAACTTTTAAAATCTTTTGTCTGCCTGTCTTTTGATTGACTAGCCCAAGCTACTGAGTAAAGAAATTAGGCTTATTTTGTAACTTAAGCAATAAACAAGACATCCTGTCTTGTATCATCCTGTCTTAGGTAATTTAAAATTTAATAGGGGCAATGTTGAATGACATTTTAACAGTAAGAAGTCGTGAGGGGCGACTAGGCTTATATAAAAAATAGAGAATTCTTTCGTTGCTCGTATTTATTCATAAAATACGAGCAATCAATCTGTTATTTAAAACATGTCAATACAAGGTCAAATACGTTTGTTTATCTTATTTTCCTTCTTCATGGGAATTGACTATTCATAGGTACTCGTACCTGTATGAGATTGGAACGGATATATAAAAAATACCTCAGTTTAAATGAATTTATCAAATTCATGATAAAATTAATGTAATAAAAAATAAAGAATATAATTCTTATAATTCTGTAATTTTAGTCATTTAAGTCTGAAGTATTTTTCCAATAAATAAAGCAATTATATAGTAGTTTAATGAGAATAAAATGTATATATGAGTGTGTGTAGTTTATACCTTATTATAAATGGTACATAAGTGTAATGGAACAGCAATTACCCGACGCGATACAAAAATGAAACCTTCCTTTACTATATATTAGTATATTAGACCAGCTAGGGATTCAAATCCAGGACCACATGAACAGAAGCGTACAAGTTTAAAACTAAATCAACGAAATAATCAATTCGAATAAAAGCAATGCTACACATCCAAGATACGCACACAAACGAAACTACTATTGACGATGTATGTGAGTGAGAATAAAACAGATTACATTGTACATTTTTTATAAAACTTCGTAGTGTTGAAATGATGATTAAAAAATCTATCCGTGACATAACTACAGCCTCTTATTATTGCCTCTATTGCCACGGCTATTGCTGAGCATCCAATGTCAACATCGTGCGTGTTTCCGTAACACAGCTTCGTCAATATTTACCTACATCAATAAAGATGTTTAAAAAATATCAAAGGAATTAAAAATATAATGAAATATATAGGTGCATATTCTCTTGTCAGTAAGGCTTTGAGCAAGCCCGTCTATGTATGTACCCAGTCATCACGTTTGTTTGTTTTTTTTTATTATAAGTTGGTGGATGAGCATATGGGCCACCTAATGGTAAATAGTCACCAACGCCCGTAGACATTGGCATTGTAAGAAATGTTAACTCACTCACTCTTCAAGCCAGAACACAACAATACCAAGTACTGCTGTTTTGCGGTTGAATATCTGAAAAAATATATTTGAAGGATGAGTGAGCTAGTGTAACCAGGAACTATCTTACACCATCTTGGTTTCCAAGGTTGATGGCGCGTTGAAACAAGCGATCGTCAATATTTTTTCCCATAGGAATGTTTATAGGCAGTGATGAGCTACCAACACATGGCCTAATTGTCTGTCTAGCTATTTTAAATAAAATGAAATAAAGTAAGTCCTCCCATGTATCTTTATCGGGCCAATCACCCTTCAAATTGGATCTCGTAAGATAGTACTCAATAGTAGGCAACGTACTATAAACTTATAATATCAACTAGAGATTATCGCGTTTTATCAAGTTATCCGAAATTAATCTCGTCCGAGATAGATCTTGTATTAATACAATGTAGTAAGGAAAAAAGACACGACAATAGAGTTAAGGCTAAGTAGCTGTGCAGGGCGCACGTGTTTTGTTTTATTTTATATAATAATTGTTATTACTTTATATCGATCGTTTTTTCTTAATACATAGCCTAGTGTTCCGCAATAAATTCAAAGATGGCGGACGAAGATGTAACTGTTAAAAAACCGAGTGAGTCTTATTTTTTTATTTAACTAATTTAATTAAGAATTAAACATTAAAATATAAGAAATATTAGCCTGACTGATTTCGGCAACGGCGTCAGTCGCAAAAAAGATCAGCCAACTGCGCAAGACATGTTGTAGTGCACAAGAGTGTGCGCAAACACTATTGACCATCAGGTGGCCTTTTCGCATTCCTATACTATGAACAGATAACAGCTATTAGAAAATTATAAGAAATTAGTATATAAATTGAATTGCTATCAATGATTTTCAAAAATATTGATACAACTCAGAAATAAAGCCTAGTTACTTACGCAAATATATATATATATATTATATTATCTGATTTTTGTTACCGTTTATAGTGTTTCCACAATGCTTAGTTACTTAATAATGTTTCTTATTTAGTAACATAGCTTTTTTACGGAGACAAAATAATGATGACCCTTTTATCCCGAGAAATTAAGCTGACCAACGCATAGGCAGAAGTAGTTAATCTGATCTCAAAGTCCATGAAAAATATAAAAGGAGACACATGCTACTGGTGGTAGGGCTTTGTGCAAGCTCGTCTGGGTAGGTACCACCCACTCATCAGATATTCTACCGCAAAACAGCAATACTTGATATTGTTGTGTTCCGGTTTGAAGGGTGAGTGAGCCAGTGTAATTACAGGCACAAGGGACATAAAATCTTAGTTCCCAAGGTTGGTGGCGCATTGGATATGTAAGCGATGGTTGACATTTCTTACAATGCCAATGTCTAAGAGCGTTGGTGACCACTTACCATCAGGTGGCCCATATGCTCGTCCGCCTTCCTTTTCTAAAAAAAAAAAAAAAAAATGCTTTATTTTTACCTTTAGTTTTACCTTTGTGATTATATATTACTTATTATTTATTATTTGAACACTTATCTCGCGCTTTTAAATCTTAAAAGCAGCAAATTGGTTTTACAATCATGTGCTTGAAGAAAAAGATTTAAGATTCTGTTTAATTAAACTTTCAAACGACCTTATTTAAAATAACAGTACGAAAGAATATAAAAACATATGTCGAAATAAAGTAATTTCTGTTCTTCCTTACTATATATTCATTTTTAAATGTCGATTGTTCGTTTTTATAATTTTAGTAAGGTAGAGCGACTTAATGCTTAATGGTCACTTTTATTACAAAACACTGGCACACCTTGTCAGAAGAGTAAACAAAGTCCAACATCTTCAAAGTGCCGCCAATGTAAGGATTTAAAATTGTATGTCCTTTGTGCTTGTAATTACACTGGCTCACTCGCGCAACAAACTGGATCATAGCCATACCAGCGGCATTATATTAAGCTATTTATAAATTTAGTCAAAGATTACAACAAAAGAAAATATTTGTCGATAATATTCATGCAATATGGAGGACATAGAAATTTATCTGTATATTGTAACAAGCCCATTGTCTTGTTTATTCTAAATACAGCCTTTTAAATGTCAAACAACACTCGACTTTAAACGTATAAGAAGCAAGGTTTTTTATTTTTAAATTATAATTGACAGAATTTTAGTAACCAGAAGTTCGTAAAAATATGATTATTACATTTAACATTAAAAAAATGTAATTACTAAGGTTTCTTGACAAATCATCGCGATAGAATCTTCACTCCGAACGGATAGTTACAAAGTATTTAATAATAAAATATAATAGTTACATGTATATTATAATACCTTAATGACGATTCAGAATTGAATACACTTAAATAAAGTACATTTAGCCGAGATGGCCTAGTGGTTTCAAACCCGCCGGGTAAGCATCACTGAATTTTCAAACAATAAAACATTGCAATATAAATCACTCCTTTAACTGTCAAGCGGTGGCCAAAAATTAAATTAAAGATGGAACACCGATACAGAACATTAATAAAGAGGTATTTTTGTTTTGATTATTTTTATAGCTAATGTTCGTATCACTACATGAGGTTTAACCGTTATATTTTAAAATAAATGTATTTTATTGATTATCTGTGGACAATATCTTTGGCAGCATACACGTGGCAGCTGTCAAGGACTTTTTTTATTTTAACTATTTTTTTACACGCGGTTACCATGGTAACTGTTATTTGTCAGTGGGAGATATCGATGTGAACTGTAAATTATTGTTATTACTTAATTTTAGCTAATTTGAATCGTTCCGTTTTTGCCTTGATAAAATTTCCTTGAATTCGAAATTTTGTTGTTCATTACTACTTTTTTATGGATATTTAACTTGTATCTTAAAAGTATTTAATATTTTGTTTTAACAATTTTAAACTGAACTTATTGTTCTGAACTTATTTGTTTGTAAGGAAACCTCTTACTTTGGAGTTTAACGTGATAACTTATTCAGACTTTATTTAAGTTTGTGAATACTTATCTTGACATTAATATTTTGTAACGTTGTTCATCATGCTTATGTTTAATTATGTTGATATTTATAGGTTGTTATTTATATATGAAATGATATATATACTATATATCTCACTTAGCTCTCTTTGCTAGGTCTTCGCAAGTCTGAGGTGTTTCTTTGATTATTTTTGTTATTTAATTTTACATATCAGACACGTTTCATTCAAATGTTATAATACTAATATTGCTCTCAAAGACCTTGATATATCAGTCTTATCGTGTTAAAGATTTTTCTCGTTTCGTTATATAATTTTTTATATAATTTTTTTTTCTAATGCTTGTATTGCTATTTGTTATATTTTAAAACACTTTTTATTTATGTGTACTTTTTTGCTCTTTTGATTAAATTAATATATATGTATATATTAATTTAATTTAATGTGTTAGTTTTCTGAAATATAAATAAATAAATAAATTTGTAAGATAACTTATACTTAACTCTCCGATGTTACATTGTTTTTCTTTTATCAATATCTATTGCGTTAAATAAGAGAAAATGGTTGTCAGTTTTTAAATTATATTCTTAAGATATTTTATGCGTTATGTGAATTATTATTATACTAGTATTTAATCGTAATTATTTAGCAGTTAAGATGATCGTAATTATTAAGCAATGTCTTCGTACCTTCTTCTCTAACATGCTACCGAGAACAACTCATTCTCGGTAGCATGAGATAGCATTGGAGGCCGTGGCAGGCCAGCTAGTAAAACGTCAAGCTAGCATACTTAAGCAAAACCATAAATTATTTCTATGCTGAAGCGGATAATTATTAGAACACACTTACTAAAATAACACACTAATTAAAAGAATAAAAATAATAAAAAACAATTAAGTTTTACAATAATTATCTTCATTAATTAACCAGTTTTAACCTTAAAATTGAATTTTATCATGAACACGTCTTTAACAAATGTCAATTAGAGAGGGAAATAGCAGAGAACTCGTTCTTAGGGAATTTACATTTTACTGGTATTTCGAAGGAGGAATTTCAGAAAGAATATCTAGAAGTAGAATATCTGATGAGTTGGTGGTACCTACCCAGACGAGCTTGCAAAAGGTCCTATTACCAGTAAATGACATACGACTTTACCTATAAATTTGTTTATAGGGTGTTTTCTTCTTTCGAATATGAAATCAATGATGGCAGAAGGAGATTAATCAGTGTAACCAAGCACCAAAACAAAAACAACGCTTAAAACGACATTATACGTAGTCTAACGCTTACTTATTATGTCTGTCAATTTGGATTTATTTTTATTGGTTTAAATTGCAATTAAAACTTAACACAAATTAAGTACATTATAACCCATCCGTGACAGAGATATTACTTGATGCTCTTATATACCTCGTTTATAAAATAAATCAGTAATTTTAGAACATATATAATTGTCCACAATTTTTTGGATAATACATTTTTTATCCATCAATGATATTGTCTTTACCAATGATTACAACAAGTCCGCCTAAATCAAAATAGCTGGTTTTACAAATCCGTCATAATATTTTAAATGTATGTTAATATTATAATTTAAGGAAAATTGTTGTTCGATAATTTAGAGAATGTGTTAAATGAAATGAATATTATATACTATGAAATATTATGTGGGCTTAAAATAAAAATACTTCTCTAGAATTTAATTATTTAAAAAAAATTGAATATATCTGCTGACTTTACAATAGTATATTTATAATAAACCAACTGCAAATTCAACTAATACAATAAAGATTTTGGACACTATTCAATAACATGTACTTCTATTCGAACCTAAATATTATAAATATAATAATTTTTAAATAAAATGTGATAAAAGTTAAATACTTTATTGTTTTTAACTGTAAAGTTAGGCGTTATCTTATAACACGCCCTTCACACAAGGTTCACCAGATATTTCTCGCCTCTTCAACAACAATTAACTGAAATAAAATTGATTTGCCGTGTGGTGACGGCGACGAATATCACCACCCCATCTCATCCCGTGGGGGGCGTAGAAGTCGACCCGAGGGAATATACACCAGAGAACGGGCAGCAGCGTCTCTCTGAGTACTATGACTAACTTACTGCGATCGCCAACCCGTCTGCCAAGCGTGGCGATTATGGCATATCCCCTCATGATTCGCGCAACTAAACCACGGCCCCTAGTCCCCGGCAGCCCTGCTATTCCTAGCCTTGGTAACAGCTGTGGTAACGGCGGGGCAGGGGGTGCTAAGAATCCCCGGCAGATTTCGTGTTACCAACACCGACGACCTCTGGCCCTGGCAACATATAACACGCGTACACTGCGGGCCGACGAGAAGATCATCGAACTGGAGGAAGAATTGAGCAGGTTACACTGGGATATCGTCGGATTATCCGAAGTCCGAAGACAGGGGGAGGATACGATGATCCTGAAATCCGGTAACCTTCTCTATTTCCGAGAGGGCGATCAACTGTCTCAAGGTGGTGTCGGGTTCATAGTCCACAAGTACCTCGTTAACAACGTTGTGAAAATCGAGAGTGTGTCGGCTAGGGTGGCGTACCTTATACTCAGAATCACCAAGCGGTATTCTTTGAAGGTCATACAGGTATACGCGCCGACTTCGACACACTCCGACGATGAGGTTGAGGTCATGTATGAGGATTTATCTAAAGCCATACATACCAACAAGACTCATTTCACTGTTGTAATGGGGGACTTCAACGCGAAGCTGGGCAAACGATTCGGTGATGAGTTAAAGGTGGGACCTCATGGAATTGGAGACCGCAACACTCGGGGCCAGATGTTGGCCGACTTTATGGAGAAGGAGGGACTCTTTATGATGAACTCCTTTTTCAAGAAGCCAGGTCAGCGTAAATGGACCTGGGTGAGCCCTGATGGGAAAACCAAGAATGAGATAGACTTCATCTTGTCGACGAGAAGACAAATATTTAATGATGTCTCCGTGATCAATGCTGTCAAAACTGGGAGCGATCACAGACTCGTAAGAGGCTCGTTAAATATCAATGTTAAACTCCAGAGGTCCCGACTGATGAAGTCTACGCTCCGACCATCACCTCTTCAAATCCGAAATCCCGAAGCCTTTCAGCTCGAACTCCAAAACCGATTCGATTGCCTAGCAGACTGCGAGGAAGTGGACACATACAACGACAGGCTTGTGGAAACTGTCCGTACGGCTGGGTCTAAGACCTTCAAGACCAGCCGTACAAAAGGAACCAAAAAGATCTCTGCCTCTACCCTACGGCTTATGGAGGAAAGACGGAAAATGATTCTGACGTCCCCAGCTGATGCTGCCGGCTATCGGCTGATCAACAGACGGATTTCAAAGTCTCTAACTCGCGACACTCGCCAATTTAATACAATGCGCATTAAAGAGGCCATCGAGCGGAACAAAGGCTCTAAAGTGTTCGCCAGAGATCTGTCTGTTGGTCAGAGTCAAAACTGAGGATGGCAGAATAGTCACGTCAAGATCTGAGCTGTTGGAAGAGGTTGAGAAGTTCTACGGTCAGCTGTACACGACAGCTCAACCACCTGTCAGTAGTCATGCTGCAGATCCCAGAGCAAGACTAACCCGACACTACACTGAAGATTTTCAGGACGTCAGTCTTTTCGAGATTAGAATGGCTCTCGGACAACTCAAAAACAACAAGGCACCTGGTGATGATGGTATTACAGCCGAGCTTCTGAAGGCGGGTGGTACACCGATCCTCAGGGCTCTTCAGAGGCTTTTTAACTCCGTCATTGCCAAAGGTCAAACGCCAAAAGCATGGCACAGAAGTGTGGTGGTACTTTTCTTTAAGAAGGGTGATAAAACCCTTCTGAAGAATTACAGGCCCATCTCACTGCTGAGTCATGTTTACAAGTTGTTTTCGAGAGTCATTACGAATCGTCTCGAGCAAAGGCTTGACGACTTCCAGCCACCCGAACAAGCCGGATTCCGGAAAGGCTTTAGCACCATAGACCACATACATACGCTGCGGCAAGTTATACAGAAGACTGGGGAGTATAACCAGCCACTTTGCTTAGCGTTTGTGGACTATGAGAAAGCCTTTGATTCGATCGAAACCTGGGCCGTGCTGAATTCTCTTCAAAGGTGCCAAATTGATTATCGGTATATCAGGGTGTTAAAGTGCTTGTACGAGAACGCCACCATGTCGATCCGACTCCAGGATCAGAACTCAAAACCTATCCAACTGCAGAGAGGTGTAAGACAGGGAGACGTGATATCTCCGAAACTGTTTACCGCTGCATTGGAAGATGTTTTCAAGCTTCTGGACTGGAACGGACTTGGCATCAATATTAACGGCGAGTACATCACTCATCTTCGATTTGCTGATGACATTGTAATTATGGCTGAGACCTTGGAAGACCTCGGCACTATGCTCGATGACCTCAGCAGGGTTTCCCAACAAGTGGGTCTAAAAATGAACATGGACAAGACGAAAATCATGTCGAACATCCATGTTGCACCCACTCAAGTCAAGGTTGGAAATTCTGCACTCGAAGTTGTAGACAACTATGTCTACCTAGGTCAGACCATCCAACTAGGTAGGTCCAACTTCGAGAAAGAGGTCAATCGTCGAATTCAACTCGGCTGGGCAGCGTTCGGGAAGCTACACGATATCTTCTCATCCCAAATACCGCAGTGTCTCAAGTCGAAAGTCTTCGACCAGTGTGTGTTGCCAGTGATGACTTATGGATCAGAGACGTGGTCGCTCACAATGGGCCTCATAAGAAGGCTCAAGGTCACTCAAAGGGCAATGGAGAGGGCTATGCTCGGAGTTTCTCTGCGAGATCGAATCAGAAATGATGAAATCCGCAGGCGAACCAAAGTAACCGACATAGCCCGAAGAATTGCTAAATTGAAGTGGCAGTGGGCGGGGCACATTGCTCGCAGAACCGACGGCCGCTGGGGCAGAAAGGTTCTCGAGTGGCGACCACGAACCGGAAGACGCAGCGTGGGCAGGCCCCCTACAAGGTGGACCGACGACTTAGAACGAGTCGCGGGAAGCCGTTGGATGCGGGCAGCGCAAGATCGGCTAACGTGGAAATCCTTGGGGGAGGCCTTTGTCCAGCAGTGGACGTCTTTCGGCTGGTGATGATGATGATGAAAATTGATTTTGCAATCATTTCTTTGTTACTCTGACTTCAGGTAATCCTGTATTCTCCGAAATTAAGCTATTTCTATTATTGTTCTTATATGTTAGATTTATTATATATTATGTCTTATATATCGATAGTAACAGACACTACTAAGGGTTTTTGTCGTATGTATAATATGTTAGGAGGCTCATTATGCTCATCAGCGATATGATGGCATTTTAATGGAGTTGAAAACAATGGCAGCTTAATTAAGTCCATGTTCTACGAGAATTTAATGAACTAAATACGAGTGATTGATTGTTAGTTGAATATTCACGAAGTATCTATATACTTAGTGATTAGAGCAGGTAGATCTAAACTGAAGGTCTTGCGTTGGAATCCGGGAAAGCAGTACTGAGGTGTTTGTTATTTTCGATAATATTTCAATGGAGTTTGACGTGTTTAATAACAGTGTGTAAATGTCCCACTGCTGGGTTGAAGCCTACTCTCATTTTGAGGAGTGGGTTTGGAATGTTTTCCATCACGCTGATCCATTGCTAGTTGGTGGGTACACATGTATGCAGAATTATAGTAAAGTAACTTAATTATCAGAAAATAGTAAGAGATCTTCGGTAGAATCTACATTCCGAATCGGTCGTAGCTTTAAATATAATAATATAATATAATTAAATATGTACTGTGACGATTCAAACGTGCAAGAGCCTACTTGAATAAAGTATGTTTGACTAGATTTAATTTGATATTCGATATATGCAGTTTGAAAAAGGTTTTCTTACGATGTTCTTCTTCATCGCCGAGCATGGAATGTATTATAAACAAAAATTAAATACGTGAAAAGTAAGAAATGCTTACCGTGAATATATTACCGTTTGTAGTTCACAGTGTGTTTGTATTGTAAGGGTATTGCAGTAAATAATTGCCTGTTCTTTTCTAGCAAAACTGCTCGGTGTACGACACCTTCAGGCAGTGCTGCTGTTCTTTGGAATGGTCATCGCGTATTCCATGCGAGTCAATGTGAGCATGGCAATCGTCGCTATGACGGATAGCAGTCAGGAAAATGTAAGTAAAATATATATTAACGTTTTTACATAATATTGTTGGAGACGCAGACTAGCAAATGGCCCGCCGGCCTCATAAAGTACGATTAAATCAAATTAGAGAATTGCGAGTAATTACTGTTTGCTAAAAATATGAAACCAGCGTAATATTGTAGTTTTTATATTCTATACAATTTTTAAAAGTGTGCTACACTTACGAGTTAGACTTTCAGAATTATCAAATTGTTTATAAAAACTACAATATTGTTTCAAATCACATAACATAAGTTAAACTTATTTAGGTGTGATGTAAGCTTGAGACGTGTATTGCTTTTTGGAGATCCTAATAAAATAAAATAAAAATAAAGCAAAACCATTTTTATTGGTATTGCTTTACACGCACTTATCTCGGTAAGAAAATTCAGGCTGTAGAATCTAATAAATAATTGCTTGGTAATATCCCACTGCTGCCGATTTCCTCTCTCATTGAAAATATGTTTTTTTGGAGCTAATTCCACTACGCTGCTTCTGTGCTGGATTGTTCTGCTACACATTTGAAAGAGTTTAATCCACAATATGCAGGTTTCATAACGATGTTACGGGCAAGAATAAAAAAATTAAAAAAAAATTATAAGCATATGAAACTTAGTTCTCACCGCTGAGCCATCTCGGCTTTTTTATGTGGTAAGCAGTAACGTATATTTACGTAAATCATTTCATTTTACGAACGTGACATAAAAGATAACGGATCAATAAAAATCAACTTTAATGATAAGAAAAAATCAAACACTTTAAATTTGATTGACTTCAATACTATAGACGATTCCGCAACGGATAACATTTGTCATTTTCTGTCAATGAAAATCTTGTAAGTATATTGTGACGTAAGAGAGATATAGACATAAGAGCTAGATGACAGGCTAGAAAATCTGAAACTTGATGGTAGGTGACCTTACCCATAGATATTGGTACTACAAGAACTAAATCACGCTTTCCATCTTCAAATTCCCACCGTACGTACACGTACATTGGAGTAAACGTAGGATGTAAGAAATGGTTAATATTTCTTGCAGTGCCAATGTCAATTGATAATGACCAAAAACCACTAGGTCACCTATTTACAAGTCTGCCTACCTATTCCTTTTAAGTGAGAAAAATACAGTATGCAGGTTTAAATAACAATGATATTATAATACTTTTAAAATCAACTCCGCTCTCGAACCATTCAATCTAACGTATTACTCAGTTTAAAGAGGAGTTTTAAGCATATAGACCTGAGACACATTTAGATGAAAATATCAATAGTATATTCTATCGTAAATGGCTTTCCACTCGAGGTTGTGCAGGAATACATCTACCTAGGCCAAACTATACAACTTGGGCGGCACAACTTTGAGAAGAAGGCTAAAAAAAGAATATATTTGAGCTGGGCAGCATTCGGGTGGTTGCGTCATATTTTTGAATTGTTGATCCCACAGTCACTTAAGACCAGGGTATATAATCAGTCACGGTAGTATGCGCAAGCGATCCCGTGACGCCCCTCGAAAAGGCGGTGTGGGTACCGCTGGTTTTTTAGTGGGTATTCCGGCGCATACTGCATACTATGCATACATACAAGTGGGGAAACGCGTAAACGCGTTTTTCCAGCGAAAAAAAAGGGTATATAATCAGTGCGTCCTGCCTATTATGACTTACGGCGCCGAAACGTGGACACTCACCGTAGGACTGGACCACAAGTTTAAGGTCGCTCAGGGAGCTATGGAACGTGCGATGCTTGGGGTTTCTCTGGCAGATAGAATCCGAAATGAGGACATTCGTCTGAAAACTAAAGTCACCGACATCGCGCGCAGAATTAGCACGCTGAAGTGGAAGTGGGCTGGTCATGTCTCCAGACGCATTAATGGCCGATGGAGCCGACACGTGTTAGAGTGGAGACCACGCTTAGACAAACGTAGTGTAGGACGCCCTGCGGCAAGGTGGACAGCCGATTTGAACAAGGTGGCAGGTACGGGATGGATACGGGCTGCCCAAGATCGGAATAGTTGGCGTTCTATGGGGAAGGTTTCATCCAGTAATGGACGGCGATAAGCTTATATATATTCTGAAAAAACTCTCGCAAAATGTTGAAGTTTTTGAGGAATATTTCTTTCAAATTTTATCATTATTATATTCAATATCACATATAACTTCCTGCCATTTCACGACCGTGTTTTGAAATGAGTTTTTGTCTGTTCTCACAGGATAGCTCTACTGTATAATACCTTTAAAAAGGTAACAATGTGTTTTTTTTTTACTTTAAACTGTTTTTTTAAATTAAGAATAAAAAAAAACTTAAAGAAAATATGATTATGTCTTTAATAATAGTTTGTTGTTTCCTTACAGTCATTTGACTGGAGCATGCAGATTCAGAGTGTTATATTATCATCGTTCTTTTGGGGCTACGTGATCCTTCAAATCCCCGGTGGGGAGCTGGCTGCTAGATTTGGAGGAATGATATTGATCACCATATGTATTGGAGTCAATTCTGCTGTATCTCTATTAATACCAATTGGATCATATTATGTGAGTATAATATATTTAAAGAAATGTCAATTGCTTTTTACGCAGTAAATTAAAATAATTATTGTTTTAAGGGTGGATGGCAAGTCGTGTGTGCCTGTCGCGTACTACAGGGACTCTCTCAAGCGTTTCTTTACCCTTCAGTTCACAACCTAATTGGGAAATGGGTGCCTTTGGAAGAGAAGAGCAGATTGGGCACCTTGATTTACGCTGGTAAGAGATTATATATGGGGGATTTTAGCGATTACAGAGAAAAAATATTTATGTATTTTATTTTAAGCTATATTATATACACGTAATCTCATTTGAATAAGTTTTTAATAATGTTTATATTCCTAGCATTCAAGTACGCCAAAACTTCATGGCAATTTTTTACGTTACAACCAACAATCGTTATCATAAACAGTGACTATTCTTCTACTTGACAAAACAAAATATTTCATTCAAAATATTTTTATTATGTTCAAAGTTATTTACTTTTATTAAAATATTGATATATAATTATGTCACAAATTACAATATTTAAATTTTCGTAACCATGAGATAATTAATTATACTATTTGTAATTCATTTAATCAATTCCAATTTTACTGTTACGTCAGAATTGCTTTATAATTATTACGAAACTAGCTTCGTCCACGTACGAGAAGGGGGAGAAGTTAAAAATGTGGCATTGTCATCCGACATATGCAGGATACCTCACAAAGATTTCCTTTACAGTCAAGCACGAGATGTTTTATACACATACATATATAATACAATTTAAGTACATAAACTTATCTGGTACAATTTTCCTGTTCGAACCACTGAGCTGTCTTGACTCATTATATATTAGCAATTATTTAGAATTTAATTTTTCTAACGTAAAAATGTTTTTAAAAATGTTTTTACCGTCTAGAAGAGTTTGTTGTGTAGCCAAAGATTTGGTTCTATCAACTGTCATCCAAAACTCATTATTATAGGTGCACAACTAGGAACAGCTCTCCAACTTATGGCTGCAGGATTCATAGCTGATTATTGGGGTTGGCCAGCAATTTTTTACATTTGTGGTGGACTGGGCATTGTTTGGACGGTCTTCTATGTGTTCCTTGGAGCTGCTTCTCCGAGAGATTCCAAGATGATTGGGGAAGATGAAAGAAATTTTATAGAAAGTTCATTGGGTCATGTCGGCAACGACCAAAAGGTATGTAAAGCAATCAATCATAAATAACCGTTAAAACTAATGTAAGTTTAGTAGTAATTTTAGTTTGAAAGCGAAGAGTTGAAGCTATTCCAGCGCGCTGCTTCAATCTGGGTTAATGAAAGCACAAGCAATTTTATCTTACACACACAGAATTCCTCACAATATTTTCCTTCTATACCCTAAGCACGAGATAAAATATAAATTAAACATAAAAAAAACTCAGTGGTTGATTTTTCGGGTTTGAACCATACATAATTATTATACACGTTTTTAAATAACTAAATTATGAAATTCAAAAAACTACTGAGCAATATCACTGATTTGTGATTTTGCATTTGTTTTTCAAAAGCTTCGACTTTGAGAGTACTAAACAAAACCAAACACAATATATTTGGTTCGAAGTGCTTATTCCAACTATCCAACTATTTTTTTATAGAACATACTACCTATTTTCTTTTATATACCCATCCCATACTACGTCTTCTTAAGACATTATAAAAAGTAACGAACTCCGAACAATATTGATGTGTCAACATCTTTGCGCTTGATACACGGTAGAAGCTAACTGAGACTTAAAGCGTCAGACGTGTAAGCGTAAGACTTCGTGCGTCAGATGACGTAAGTGTAAGATTTGTTATTGTAAGTGCGTTAATGTATGCGTAATATCGGTACATGAACTCACAATTTTAGACATTAATTCTTTTCTTAAATAAATAATTACATTATTACTGATGCTAATTTTAGAAACTGCCAACGCCATGGAAAACCATATTTACGTCTTTGTCATTCATTGCTTTGATTGTTGCCCATTGCGGTCAAAACTGGGGTTTCTGGACTTTAATGACTGAACTACCTTCGTACATGAAACAGGTTCTCGGTGTGGACATAAAATCTGTGAGTATTACGAAGTGGGCCTTGGACACTTTAAATTTTCGGCATACATATACGTTTAAATATACATACATTTAACTTAGTAACATGATAAAAAAAAACTCCCAATTTTAATATTCATAATTATAATTAATTTTAATATTACTTATCTTCATATTATAAATATTATTTCCGTATGTGTGTATGTAACTGAGCTCTTTCTAAGTTGCTGGACGGATTTCGATGTTGATTGTTTTCGAGTCCTTGTATAGTTATGCAGAGGTGATGCGACCGGTTTCCAGGTTTTACATAATTTTTATAAAAAAAAAAAATTAAAAAAAAATCTAACTTCACTCGCGCTATGTCGGGGCGGTCAGCTAGTGTGTAATATAATTCTTAAGCAAAAATATCTTAATATTTAATGTATTTGTATATTCATAGTATATTGTGCTTATAATATGAACTTAAGAGGGCAGGCTCTTAATATTGCATGTACGTGTCTACGTTTCAGAGTGCGTTAATTTTAATTATGATTTTAGAATGGTGTTATGTCGGCTTTGCCTTACTTGGCTATGTATTTGCTGAGTTTTCCCATCGGCTTTATGTCAGATTATATCTTAAAGAAAAAATGGATGACGATCACGGCTTGCAGAAAGTTATCTAATTCTATTGGTAAGTCTAATAAGTAAGCCTATAAATGTCCCAGTTAGATGTCCTCTACATTTTAAAGAATAAGTTTTCTGTAATTCCGTAACAGCCTATGAATGTCCCACTGCTAGGCTAAAGGCCTCCTCTCCCTTTTTGAGGAGAAGGTTTGGAGTTTATTGCTCCAGTTCGGGTTGGTGGAAAACACATGTGGCAGAATTTCAGTGAAATTAGACACATGCAGGTGAATAATCACAAATTAAGCACATGAAAATACAGTGGTTCTTGCCCGGGTTGGGTTCAACCCACGATCATCGGTTAAGATTATAATAAGATTATAAGAGTTTAAATTAAGATAATAATTATATTCCAGCAACCTGCTGCCATGTACTCTCAAGTGCAAATATACCTTTAAAGTTACCAGAATAGGTAGGATTAGTAGCCCTACCATAGATACATAATCATCAGTCACTAAGCAAATTATAAATATTTTCAGGCCATTTCGGTCCAGCGATTGCGTTGATCGGGCTATCCTATGTCCCGGCTGGTTCAGTGGCATTAGCTGTCACGCTTTTGACTTGCGTCGTTGGTCTCAATGCTGGTCATTACACCGGTTTTATGGTAATATATTTTTTTAAATAATATAGCTGTAATTTGAGTTAATTTTTGTTTTTTTTTGTTTTTATAGAATAGGAAGGTGGACGAGCATATAGGCCACCTGATGGTAAGTGGTCACCAAACGCCCTTAGACATTTGCATTGTAAGAAATGTCAACCATCGCTTATAGCCAATGCGCCACCAACCTTGGGAACTAAGATTTTATGTCCCTTGTGCCTGTAATTACACTGGCTCAATATAATATAATATAATCGTCATGACAATATCAATTGTCATGGCGATTGTTTGAACGGATGAGAGGTAGAAACTACGGAACCATCTAGTAGCGAGTTACCACAAAGTGGATAACATCAAAACCCATGAAGAAAATATACCGATGCCAATATTTTTGGTGATTGGTCATTCAATATCGAAGCATTTTTATCTCAAACATATATATCATTATGTATTATAACTTACGAGTATTTTAAAGTTGTGTTGACTGAAGTAAAGAAACTAAAAAATAAATATTATAATAAAACCGACTAACCACCACATAACATTTTTATTTTATTAAATATATAAAATTATTATTTTATTAAATATATAAAATAAAAATGACTATATCCTCTAGAGGGTGTCATACTGAATTCAGTGAATACACAGCGAAATGCAGGAACAGAAACATGGAACTTGGAATATAGCTGCTGAAGTCGGTTAGTAATAGCAACGTTATTATGTTTCAGTTGGTCCACATCGATATGGCCCCAAATTTTGCAGGTACTCTGATGGGCATTACAAATTGCATTGCAAACATCATTTCTATCATCGCGCCTCTTGCAGCTGGGGCTATTATTCAAGACGAGGTGATTATTATTTATATATGTCTGTTTACTGGTGGTAGGGATTTGTGTTACTGGTGGTAGGGTATTGTGCAACCTCGTCATTTTTTATAGAATAGGAAGGCGGATAAGTATATGGGCCGTCTGACGGTAAGTGGTCAACAACGCCCATAGACAATGGCATAGTGAGAAATGTTAACCAATCACAGTATCGCTTTACTATAAGAAGTTACTTTGTTCTCACTCGTGAAATATTGAAAACTGACTTATGTTAATAAGCTATTTTGAAGCATGTATCCTTTAAATATATGTATGTAATTGTTATTATAAAGAAATTTGATTATACTTACATAATGCAAGTCAGATTTCCTTTTAAAATCAAATGTAACGTTTGATTTTATTTAGTCTGTGAAAAACTGTTAATTAAGTAATGTATTATATAAATAATGCCAAGTCAATTGTTTTTAAATGTTTTAATTGACTTCTATAATCTTAATATAATACAGCGACAATGATTGATTTTTACCCTACCTGAGAGACATATTTTGCCGCCAAACAACGATATTTAGTATTATTGTGTTCCGGTTTGAAGGGTGTGTGACCCAGGGTAACTACAAGCACGTTGGACATAAAGTCTTAATTAAGTAAAATAGTAGTCAGTCTACCTACTTATTTTAAATAATAAAACATATTAATCATTTTTATTTAAAACATGAATATCACGTATTTTTCCAGAATGATCCAAATGAGTGGCGTAAAGTGTTTTACGTCTCATCAGCCATCTACGTTGCTGCAAATATATTCTTCATCATATTCGGCACATCTAAAAAGCAAGCGTGGAATGAAGTCAGCGTAACAAAAGATGAAGAAAAAAATAAGAATATCACGAAATGCTAAGGTAATAGAGAAACAACTTTTTTGACTATTGTATTGTATTAAACTCTAGTCAATTTTCACTGCTGTTTCTGAAAAGAAAATATGACCTAAAAATTATAATTTAAAAAAGGTGATAGGAGTCTATTTGAAACATGTATGTTTTGATAATGATTACCTTTATCGTTTCTTTCTGCTGAATTTCAGATAAATCGAAGAAGATGAAGACATTGTGTGCTTGTACATTAAGCGAAGTACCTGATTGTATACATAAATAGTTACCAGAATTTAAATATTTCTAGTCCAATCTATAATTAAATAAGATTTGTATTATGATGTCAGACGGAATTTGAAGAATAGCATTATAACTGGCAAGAATAAACTCGACATTATTGGCAAATCTATACGTTTGTAAGATTTTACGTTATAATGATAATATCAAAGTAATTTTACATAAATACATAACGATAAGTCTGCAGTGTAAATCATTAAGTACATAGTTAAATGAAGTAATCCATTTATGATTGGCACTTCAATGCTGTGCTGTAAGAACTTGCTTCGTTTCTCATGATGATGAAATGTTCAAACGCGCTCACGTTGATACGCTATTTTGATGATTCTGTATATACATTAAATGCTATAAATATTTATCATAATCAAAGTGACATATCACTTTGTGGCTTTCATGGTCGTGTTGTACGGTGAATTTCTGCTTTGTTCTCACTGAATAGCTCCATAGTAAAGTAACAGCATATAAATGTCCAACTCTAGGTTTCTAAAACCAACTAATGCCTCCCTCTGTACCAAATATTTTCCAGGCTTGGAGCTTATGACACGCTGCTCTTTGCGTGGATACACATGAGTCAGAATTTCTTGTAACATATCCACTCACGATGTTTTTAACACCGAGTCTGACACAAATTATAAATATAAATATTATTGCTATTTCAATATAAAAATTTTAAAAATCTTAATTTTATTTCGTTTTTCATACCTTTGTTTATATATCGTTACCTCAATTCACTGATAGTGTTGGAAATTATGAGAAAATTATGTTAATATTATTTACCTTAATTTTATCCCATAAATGAATGTTGTTGTTGTTATTAAAGGGCTTATTGGAGAAGTATTTTCAGTACAAAAAATAATAATCTATTTTTCTGTAAAGAATAAGCGTTCCGTATCGATGCCTGAATAATTATTTCTATAAAAGATTAATACATTTTTAAGTTTATACGAATTTATGCCATAAATTATAGTTTTATAGGTTAGCCCGTTTGAAAAATACTATAAGTAATAACTCTGTTCAGCTAGTGATGAATAAATAAAGCTGTGTCTTCTTCTTTCGAATGTCAAATCGATAATGACAGAAAGAGAGAAATCATTGTTTAACTAAATAGCCGCTTAGTAGCATTACAAGTATGATTTTGTGTTCATTCATATCTTATAACTATGAGTGGTAGGACTTAGTACATGCCCGTCGAGGTAAGTAGTGAGAACGCATTAATTATTTTAACGCCAAACAGCAAGTTAAGCTGGTTCAATATTTACTAGTTTGAAAAGCGAGTGAGCCAATAACTGACGTGTGATCCTTGGAAGCACATAGACGGTATAAGGAATAATGAATGATTTTACACTGCTGATGTTCAAAGGTGGTGACACCATCAGGCGATTAACATATCTACCTTCCTGTATTGAATTAAAAAAAAAAAAACATAAATTACTGTAGTATATTTTTTTTATGGAACTCATTTGCTATGGAAACACATATTTTTATTGTTTTAATATTTATTAACATTTTTAATTAAATTAAAGCGACTGTTATTTATTTGCATGCTTCGAAGACTAACTTTCTATAAACATAATATTTGTTTTAAAGTTTAATACTTTAGGTATTCGCTCGGTATATCCTCAAGGGAGCTTGGCGTTGCTGTCGGTGTATATAGTGAAAAAGCGAAATACCGACACAAGGGACGCAACAACCAAGATAGATTGGTCCTCGATAATGTATCATTTATGACACGATATATAATATTACTTCTACCAACCCGCATTGGAGCAGCGTGGTGAAATAAGCTCCAAACCTTCTCCTCAAAAAGAGGAGAGGAGGCCTTTAGCCCAGCAGTGGGACATTCACAGGCTGTTACGGTTACGGTTATATAATATTACATAGTAATGTTCTAAAGAAAATGAAACTTAAATTAAATATAAGCAAGTACAGAATTTGATTCACTTTTTGGTAGGGCTTTGTGCAAGCCTATCTGAGTACCACCCACTAATCAGATATTGTACCGCCAAACAGTAATAATTAGTTGTGTTCCGGTTTGAAGGGTGAGTGAGCCAGTGTAACTACAAGCACAAGGGACATTATATCTTAGTTCCCAAGGTTGGTGGTGCATTGGTGTTGTTTATTATACTTACAGTGCCAATGTCCATGGGATGTGGTGGCCACTTATCGTCATCCCATCTACTATTCCTCCTACATATTTCATAAAAACAGAGTATTTATTAAGTAAATAAAAAATATAGGTTACTTTGCGTTGACTTTGATTTTATTGATTTGCTTTACACTGTATATTATTATATCATTTGTCATGATCCTTCTTCAGTTAGAAATTCTTGCAAAACCATTGACTTTGTTTACATTAACAGTTAGATGTTTCAGTTGTCTGCTACGTTCCCGTGTACGTAATTATATAAAACTAATCAAAGGTCCAATTTTCATCTGATCATCACCGTCGAAAATAGACCATAAAAGATAAGTGGTGACAGGTTAATGTCCCACTGCTGGGTAAGCGTCCTCTCCTTCCGAGGTTGCTCCAATGCGAATTGGTGGATCGACATTAGTCAGATTTTAATTAATGTCCTTTGTTTTCAACTTGTTCGACCAGGAAACGCAAATTAACCATT
The DNA here is from genome assembly GCF_905147045.1 of Nymphalis io. Lineage (NCBI taxonomy): Eukaryota > Metazoa > Arthropoda > Insecta > Lepidoptera > Nymphalidae > Nymphalis > Nymphalis io. The sequence goes on from NC_065902.1 coordinate 12,755,430, forward strand.
TGACAATTCATTTGTATTTGTCTAGCTTTGAATTCGTAATCTTCGATAAGATTTACATGTTCTAACCACTAGACATCTCGCCTTTAAAACACGTTGCTATAATAATAGCCGTACAGAGATAATATTTTCATAAAATACTTTAACATTTATACATGCACGCACATAATGTTTAAATATATACAACAATAGATAATTATTATTAAATTTATTGATTATATTACAACTACCATATCTAAATACTAATGTAAATTTTTTCGTTATAACTTGCACAAAAGTCGATTCAGATAAAGGAAAGACAGACTATTTTACATTTCAAAAGTAAAACGAAATTAAACCAAGTTTTTAATTAAGCAGCACAGAAGGGAGTAATTTAAGTTACTTCTTTTGAACTTAAAGATGACTTGCAAGCGCTGAAAGGAAATATATGAAACATTGAGTACTTGTCCTAGCTATATAGTACTGAATGTCATTTCAAAGATACAAATAATACGTTTTTTTCGGTAATCCATTATGAATGTCATAGATTATTCAAGATCTCGATCAATGACATCACGTCAAGTCAATGTCAAAGTTGTTTATTTGTCTTCACTCCGCTTGTGGTTGAAATAGGTATGCGACCATTTTTGATTGCCTCGTTGGTCCAGTGGCTACACGTAAGGGCGCAAACCCGGAGGTCCTGGGCTTGAATCCCAGGTCGGGTCAATAAAAACTTAGTTTTTCTAGCAAAAATTCGCAGCCTGGAGTCCGGAAATTTACAATAATTCAAAATCTTTAAGCTTTCGATTTCAAATTACAAATTGAAAAATATTTACAAAAAAACTAAATTTATGTGTTTTTTATTCCGATATGATAAGGATTATTATGACTTCGCACATAATGATACGATTTTTTGTTGTCGTTTTTAAATATGATTCGTGATGACTCATCCATTTTAATAAATAAAAATTTCTATTTAGTACAGATAAGGCTTTAATTTAAGATTATATAATTATAGTCTTTTTTTGGATTTATTTTAGAAATAGTACAATTCGTTTTAAAACCACATTTACATAACAAGCTAGATGGAAAGCGTTATATATCGCTACTACATAAATACATCATACTCTTTTTTTATAAAATAGGAAGGTGGATGAGCATATGGGCCTTCTGATGGTAAGTGGTCACCAATGCCCATAGACAATGGCATTGTAAGATATGTTAACCATCGCTTACATCATCAATGCGCCACCAACCTTGGGAACTAAGATGTTATGTCCCTTGTGCCTGTAATTACACTGGCTCACTCACCCTTCAATTCGGAACACAACAATACCAAGTACTACTGTTTCGGTAAAATAGCTGATGAGTGGGTGGTATCTACCCAGACGAGCTTGCAGAAAGCTCTACCATCAGTTAAATACTTGCAGTCTTCTATATAAAATTATAATCTATGCTAATATGAAGTTCGGTCATAAGCTTCATATTAATCGAATTATTATTATAGTTTGAGTTTGATGCTGAAACATAAACAAATTAAACTTTTAAACATATGTACCGATAATGCTTTTAACATAATATGATATTGTATTACAAATAAAAATTAATTAAAAAAAAAATTAAACCATACATCCTAAAATGTAATTCGCGTTTATTATTATATACAAGAATATGTTATGTACATATAATCACACGTTGACGTAATTCTGAATGTTTTTGCAATCATAATCTGTGTTTAATTATAATTCGTGAAGTTATTTTTATGTTAACTGTCATAATATCAACGACAATTCTTAAATTCTGAAAATAGTATAAAATTTTATTCATTTTTAATAGTTTACATCAAAATAAATGCTTTTTATTATTATTAAAAAAATAAAATAGCACCTCTGAAATTGTGGAATGTCGTTGCTAATTTGCATGTGGCTATACCAGTTATACCAAAAATGTTTTTTTTTATAAATATGAGTTGAAAAAAGAAGGTTATTTCACGATATATAAATGTAGAAATAAAGTCAGTCGAGACTATATTAAACTTCTTATGTATTTTTTTTAACAGTAAGCTTCACATCACGCAATAAACTGGATCCATTGCGTTGTTTCAATATTTTATTGCTGTACGAAATGATATTCGCAATAACTAATGATGCAATAATACTTCTTATCAAATAAGACGACATTTAATAGTGACGGTTTTATCATCGGTTCGAACTGGATAAAGTCCCATTTTAAATTAAACAATATCAGCCTAACTTATAAACGTTGCTTAGTGGCTGTCGAGTTAAACACTGACTTCATTCACTCACTCTTTCTGTCATTAATGATTTGACATTCGAAAGAAGAAGACACCGTTAGCTTAACTAATCACCTGCTATACAACGCTTATGCGGCGTATGTCATTTACAGCATTTGGAATACGGTTATTTAAGTAAAAAATGTAATTCAAGTTTCATGGACCATATTTATGGACTTTTTTTAAATATAAAATAGAAAATCGGACGAGAAAATGGACCACCTAATAGTAAAAAGTCACCATCACCCATAGAAATTGGCGCTAAGAATTTATAACCAATTCTTACATCGTCGATGCGCCTGCAACCTTGGGAAATAAGATGTAATGTCCTTTTTATCTGTAATTATACTGGCTCACTCAATATTTAAACCGGAATACGATAATACTAAGTTATGCTGTTTGGCGGTAGAATATGTGATGAACGGGTAGTTCCTTCCCATATGAGCTTACGCAAAGCACTACCACTGTACTGAAATAGAAGTCTGATACTGAGGTAGAACATTTTTATATATATTATGTATTTGTTCTTTGCAAAATACTTTATATAACCTTATAATTCTGATACCATTTAACGAAAGCCCAAGTAATTTAGTATATACGTATAAAAAATGTGTATTGTTAATAAGAGTTTTTCTGTACAAATTAGAACTCCTCTCCAGCAAGCACTTCAGTCACTATAAATGCCTCGTATTACAATTTTATACGTGTAATGTCTTTCTGACTCGTCGTAACTGACTCCGCTAGGTATAAAAAACTAAATTTATGTTGTTTTTTAGGTATCGTAGTTTTGTTACAGTTTATTTCGGTAAGTAACGTCAGCTGTTGTGCCACTAAATACCAATACTTTATGTGCAATTGGAAGAGTTAGTGAACATCATAAACGATATTATTGGTAGAGCATTACATGAATGCAAGAAGCATATTCTTGTTGAAAAAAATATGATGTGTGTGTATTTATAATTTCTACATTCTTATTATGATTTGACGAATATTAATTTTTTTTATAGTATCGGTAGGCGGACGAACATATGGACCACCTGATGGTAAGTGGGCACCAACGTCCATAGACATTGGCATTGTAAGAAATGTTAACCGTCGCTTACATCGCCAATACGCCACCAACCTTGGGAACTAAAATGTTATGTCCCTTGTGCCTGTTACACTGGCTCACTCACCCTTCAAACAGGAACACAACAATATCAAGTACTGCTTTTTTGCGGTAGAATATCTGATGAGTGGGTGGTACCTACCCAGACCAGCTTGCACAAAGCCTTACCACCAGTAAAATGAAAAATTTAAAGTATAATGAAAAATGATAACAATTATCTTGCGTCTAGTTAGCTTACTAATTAGAATTGTCAATATTATAAATTATTATATTATTGGATCAAACAATGAATGGGTAACTACTCAAGGCTTCAACATACAAGTTATCAAGTAAATACCGACAATACAATAACATTGATAAAACAGAATTGTTTTATGTTCTCAAAATATAAATAAATATTGGCGGCAAAGACACTGAAAGTTCAATATAAATATGGCGTTTACAAATTTATCATTGCTGTCAAGATAACCCTTAAGCCGCGGTGTTAAGGATTGCTTAGTTCTGTTCGGTGATGTCATCGATGGCACTTAAATTTGTTGATATTTCACGGTTTTGCAATGATAACCTTTACTGATATAACTTATCCTCTTTGTGAGAACGCGCTAGCACAGAGAAGAGAATGGAGATTCTTCAGAATAGATATTTTCAATAAAAAAAAAAATATTTTAATCTTAATGAATATGTAATTACTAGAACGAGAAAATGGACTAGCAGATTGTATTTGAATACCATCGTAGACGTTTATAGTGCCGAACATATAGTATACAATATCACATCGTCAATATGTTGTCAGTCATAACTGATAGATTTATCAGCAAATTGGCTCTCTCACTCATCACTGAGAGCGGTAGACCGCTAAACAGAAATGCTTGTTAGTTCCCAAGGTTGGTGGCGCATTGATATGACCGATGAGTATTACTATTTCTTAAATGTCAATAGACGGTGGTGACCATTTACCATGAGGTGGCCAATTTACCTGTCAATAATAAAAATAATAAAAGTACGTGTGTTGTTGTGTGTGAAGATGCAATAATTCAGTTGTAATCATTTGTTACACTACATACTGGTGGTAGCGCTTTGTGCAAGCTCGTCTGGGTAGGTACCACCCACTCATCAGATATTCTACCGCAAAACAGCAATACTTGATATTGTTGTGTTCCGGTTTGAATGGTGAGTGAGCCAGTGTAATACTGGTGGTAGCGCTTTGTGCAAGCTCGTCTGGGTAGGTACCACCCACTCATCAGATATTCTACCGCAAAACAGCAATACTTGATATTGTTGTGTTCCGGTTTGAAGGGTGAGTGAGCCAGTGTAATTACAGGCACAAGGGACATAAAATCTTAGTTCCCAAGGTTGGTGGTGCATTGGATATGTAAGCGATGGTTGACATTTCTTACAATGCCAATGTCTAAGAGCGTTGGTGACCACTTACCGTCAGGTGGCCCATATGCTCGTCCGCCTTCCTATTCTATAAAAAAAAATACATTTTTTGTTTGGTTTTGAACGCTTCGATCAATTAAATTGAACTATTAAATTTATTCAAGGACTTTGTAGTAGAATCAAGTACTTGCATACCACCGTATATGAAAAAGCTGCAAACATTTTTTTCTGGAATTTATCGATAATAATATATTTTATGTTATAAGCCAACAAATAACATCGATAAAGTACCTATTTTAATTAAAATAGCCGCAGTAAAATTGTACCGTATGATTATTATTTTTTTTATTATATTTTTCCGCAATTTTCTGCATTGATATTATCGTAGGTATATATATTTTAAATTAACGGACAACAATAATACGTGACTTAAATGTAAATACGTACTTGTTAAGCTAATCTGGACATAAACACATTTTGTATCGTGCTTAAAGTTTAATGTAATTTTAATTTTCGATCTTTTTTTTCTTTCAAATTATTCTATATATATACTATATATATAGAATATATATATATATATATATATATATATATATATATATATATATATATAACAAATAAAAATATATTATATATATATATATATATATATATATATATATATACTAAGCGAATATTGAACGTTTGAAAAAGGTCAATAGTTATAAGATGTGTTCAGTCGTAAGTTTTGACGTCATTAAAAGAGGAGGTTATGACGTCATCATAATAAAAAATATTAATACATTGAAGACAAACAAGACGATGATTTATAACAAGGCTACAAAATACATTTTTTTTTAAATAATTATCTATGTATATATGTAATTAGAATATTCAGTGATATCTATATGCATTTATTATAAAAAATGGAAGAAAATAGTAAAATATTTCTTTTAAATTATTCAGTTAGGTAATTATATAGAATTAACTAAGTGCGCTTAATGGTGTTTTACATCAAAAAAATATAACAATGGACGGATTTTTTTTTAAATTACGCGTCATTGTCGTCATCGTGCGAAACAATGAAATTGATTTTTACGGATAAAGTGGAGCGTGTAAGAAACGAATGTAACATCAGGCTTTCAATTACTTTTAAATTATAAAATATTTATTTCATAAAATAATTCTGCGCAATTCTTTGTGTGAAAATTAACTTTCATGTTAATTTGGAAAGTGTAATTTATTTCTTACGTTATCAACCATGAAACCTAATGTGTAATTATACTGGCCCACTTCGCTTTTCCAATTTGAACTCTCATGCAAAGTATTGCTATTTAAATAAATTTGTCAATAGAAAAACGGTGGTGAACGGTACCAGATGAATCTTTGATGCTTGATCATTAAAAAAACATATTTGAAGAGATTATAAGCAAGCTTCTTCAAGTTGGTGGGAGTCGACTGCATGCGGAGAAGAACCTATGGCGAATCTTGGGAGAGGCAAATTTTCATGACTGTGATAGTCTTAATAATTATAATAACATTAATACCCAACTCGCAGCTTAGTAGTTGTAATTGGTAGGCAGAATGGCAAATGGGCCACCTGGAAGTAAATGGTCACCACGCTCAGACTTTGTCACGGTAAGAAATATTAACCACTCGCTAATGGCCTTAGGTAGAAGTTATGTCCCTTGGGCTTAAAATTACACTGGCTCACTCACCTTTCGATACGGAATACAACAATTCTGTTATAGTGGTTTTTAAACTAATTTATAAATCTCTTAATGAGTTCATAAACCTCACCAATTTCGTATAAAACAATACCGGATTATAATATTTTTTTCAATATGTTATTATATGCTAAACATAAAATTTCGCAATTTAATTTACATAATATTTTACGCGACACGATCACTCGTTTTTTTTAATTTAAAACTCGATCAATGACGAATTTCAAGGTAATAGAAATGTTAAAATATTTTGCAGTGTTATAAGCAACTCAACTATAAAATTGCTTTAAGGGTTCTGTACTAAAATAGTGACGTCATAAATTTTGTCTATGACTAACTGTCTAATACACGTATGTTTACTTTTCATATAAAAATTCAAAATTTACATTTCTAGAAATCGTTATAAGATCGCGCATAATTAAAAAGGTATGCAAGAAAATATATGATACTCGAGGAATAAAATCCCTTTCTTTGAAACTACTAACTCTAAAAGTAAAAAAAATAAGGATTTTAGAGCTTAATTTTAAAATTGAATAGAAAACCTAAACGAGAATCTCTTGTGAGAATGTCTTTAAAATCCAAAGTATTTTTCTAAGAATTCAATTTATTTAACTTCACCTATTGGTACGTAAAGGTCTTGTAACTGAACTATAAACATACAATACAATCTGGTACAACAAATTTCGGAGAATGTGCTCTGGAATTACACGAATTGATTCCTCCCACCCCCTTTTACTATAGAACGGCCAGGCAAACGCAACTAAAGCGCCATAGGTACACAGTGGAAATTCCCCGCCTACGTACGAAGCGCTTTGAATCTACATTCATCATTCGCACTGCGAAACTATGGAATGCTTTGCCTGGGTCCGTATTTCCTGATAGGTGCAATGTTAGTGTCTTTAAATCCAGAGTAAGCAGGTTTCTTATAGGCAAGCGTGCTACATCTTACCATGACCTCTAGACCGTGTCGATGCTTAACATCAGGCAAGTCAACGGTCTAACGCTGGCCTATTAATTGTAAAAAAAACTGGTGCATGAAATAAATAAAAAGGGTCTTTATTTAAATTAATAACGGACTTAGCGTCGTTTGTTTTAACTGTACATTCGTGCGTTCGTGTCGAACGTGAGGTCGTATGTTTTCTTCATTTTTTTTTAGTTGAAGTGATATGACGTCTTTATTTTCCATAGTATTATGAGGTTTTTTATTGTTTTGTTTGACTTTTCGATATAGTTGTACCTGTCCTCGTATATCGAGAGCACGAGTTTTTTTCGTCTACCTCCATTACACTTATTAATATTTTTTTAATTTAAATAAATGAAAACATAAAAAGGTCAAATTTTAATCTATTTATATTTATATTTTTTACATTGCTAATACAGAAATCAAAACAAGGGTATTTTTGAAGTGAAAAGGATAAAAAAAATGCAATAAAAATATGCAGGGCGTGCAGGGTGGCAAAGTTCGACTAACGCAAGGATTATTTACTTCACTCGAAATAAAGCAAGCAGTTCTCATATCCTGTGCGATTCGAGCACATTTTAAATTTAAAAATCATAAGTTTTTGAAGAATGTTCTGCTCTAGCCTCAACCCTCCTTGCCGGGCGGTAAGATGCCTCTTCACACCCAAGTTACAAGAGGAGGGTAACACGGGTGTTGGTAACGAATTCCATTTTTTACAGGTAGTGAGTAATCATCAAAAGAATATTATCGTTTAATTTTGATAACTACGGAACTCTATTACTTAATTACTTAGGCGAACGTGAAATTATCTAATATTTTTTTTTACAATTAATAGGCCAGCGTTTGACCGGTGACTTGCCTGATGTTAAGCATCGAATATACATACATTTTAAGTTTTAATATTGAATGTTTAAAAATAAGAACGACACATCCGTTTAGAAATATAGATAAACGACATTTGATGAAATAAAATGGAATGTTAATATAATTTAATACACTTTTATAAATACATATTGATGGTAAGTAGGCATGCCTCGTTGGTCTTGTGGCTTGATGTAAGGCCGCAGACCCGGAGGTCCTGGGTTCGATTCCCAGGTCGGGCCAATAAAAAGTTATTGAGTTTTTCTGTCAGAAAATTCTCAGTAGCATCCCTTATTCTGTAAGTTGGAAGTGTGTACACTCCCATGCCTTGGAAAACACGTAAAGCCGTTGGTCCTGCGCCTAAACTCTTTCCGGTCGTGTCGGATTGTCATCCCATCGGATTATGATAGTGAGGGAAGAGAGAGTGTACCTGTATTTGCGCACACACTTGTGCACTAATATCTCCTGCGCAGTTGGCTAATATCTCTTGAGATTGGCTGCCGTGGCCGAAATCGGTCTGGAAGACATTATTTGTTATTATTAAGTAGGCCAGTAATGTATACCTCAATGGCATACATTATTGGCAGTAGGTAAAATACCTGTGACATAGCTATAACTGCATTTCAAACCGGGCGAAACTTAAAATCTTGCAAAATAACCATACAAAACTTCTTGTCCTACCTCAACAATGTTTATTTTTATTGATTGTTTGATTAGGTTTTTAAATTAAAATATGCAATTAATAAAAAAAATTATAACTCGTTCTAATATTATGCACAATTGTATTCGAGGTGACAATGACCACAAAAAGTTTAGTGCGAAACCGCTCCATGGCGACTCTAGTCGTGTGAGGCGCGTCAATACAGCATCGTATCCATGTTGCTTACTCTAAAGTGGTAGGCGAGTGAGTGTGGTTTGTTTTGACATGAGATAGCAATATCAAGTGAATATGGGCACCCTGACGGTCATAGAAAATATTAAACCGAGTAAGTTGTCAATATTTGATGCATGTTATCGCTTTGAAATAATTTTACTATCATAATTCTTATTTTAAATTTAGAATGTTTTCAATTTGATGACGATGTATATAAGCTTGTCCCAATAATTAATATTTAGGAAAATAAATAAATAAACTTTCGTTTGTAAAAACAATTTTTAAAAAAGCACCGGAGTATAGTATGCTTGATACCTACACTCAAAAGAGGAAAGAGTGTCCGTGAAGAAGTGCATGATAGCATAAGAGAACGTTTTGCCGCTTGCTGTCACGTCATATGAGTCGAATCGTCTAGGCGCGCGAAATGTTTTCCATCAATAAATAGCTACAGTACATCGCGTGATGCCGATGGTTACCGTGTGGAATGATGAGAAGAATGGTTCAGGAGGAATTAAATAACCCTGTTACTATTTTTTGGTGGTAGGGCTTTGTGCAAGCCCGTCTCACCAGATATTCTACTGCTAAATAGTAATACTTAGTATTGTTATGATCCGCTTTGGATTTCGTCTTAGTTTCCAGGGTTGGTGTCGTGTTAGAGATGTAAGGAACTGTTAATATTACTTATAGTGCCATAGTCTATGGGCAATGGTGACCATTTGCACTGAGCGCTTTCTATCGACGGCGAGTGCTCTGAGGAATTATTCTCTCTAATTCCTGCTTCCCCCTTCCTTCTTAAGTCCACGCGAGCTGGTTCTCGATGTCACCGCCTAACTGTGACATCAATTCCATCGCGAACAAAGAAATTTGGCAACTCCTTTCTTTGTCGCACTTCCAAAAAATGGAATTCCTTACCAGCTCACGTGTTCCCCTCCTCTTACAACCCGGGCTCCTTCAAACGAGGCGTGAAGAGGCATCTTGCGGGCTGGCAAGGCGAAGGCGGCTAGTGCAAAACGTTTTTCCCGTCTGTACTGGCCGTTTGGACTCTACTACCACTTACCATCCAGTCATTTGCCCTCCCGGCAAATATAAAAAAAAAAAAATTACCACCAAAAAAATGGTAACTGTTGGATACTACAAGATGCTAGTGGAACACAGATATCAATAGTAATTAATTTCTCAATACTCGTTTTATTAATTACTTATGTCTACTTATCTAAAATGACTACAAATATATTAAAAAACTAGCATAATCCGGTTATACTGAACTTGCTTGTATATTATATTTTAAAATAACCGTAAAATAATGTCTAAACATTTTTTCGAATAATAACCAGAAATAATTCGTATTTTCTCTTTTCTTTTAATTAAATTACATAATAATTGTTAATTAATTGCAATTAAATGTATATATCCAGCTTTTTTATCTATATTATCTTCTATTGTTCCTTTTTTTATAAATTATTTATTATATTATATTTAAAAGTAAAAAACACACGCAGATTTATATTAAAGAAACGAATACTTTGTCGTAATTAGTATCATAAATACGAAAGTTTATTTGTTTGTTACGCTAGTACTTCTTAACAGCCAACAACAAAACATGATCATTATTAAAATTTGCATACACGTAGTCAGATGTATAATGAATCCGCTAGTAACTTAAAGTAAGGTAGGCTAGTACTTAAGGTAGAAAGGTAAGATCTGCGAAATTTTGCTCTTGAATAGATACCTTGAATGCCTTGTCCCTTTGAAATGAGTATTATAACATTGATAGTGGGAATGTTTATGATAACTTTTATGTTTACTTCTCGTGTTTGTATTGTGACAAAACGATAAATACTATTATTGTGAATATACATAATATTGTAGTCATTACATTGGCACGATCGCTTCTCGGCTATTTCAAATAAAAATTTTATTATGTTATTGTGTATTTTGCCTATGATTGTAAATTATGAAATAAAAACAAAACTTGTTGAGTTTCTTTTGCCAATTCTTTTCAGTTCTGAATTGCTTATCACCGAACCGGTGTTAGGTTTATGGCAATCAATAAGTACGTGTACCGCTTCTATATTGAATAAAGATTTTTGACTTTGACTTTAACGCACCTCGAAGAAGTTTTGATGTTTAAGATAAATGTTTCCTTTGACAAGTCTTTTACTAAACTTGCCTTCTATAATGATATTCTCTTAGGAAGCAAGGCAAACAGTTACAAAATACACATTAAATTATAATTTTAAAACTTATCTAAAAACCAATCAAGTCTTCACAAATATTCTAGTAAAAAAACTCTTGAATATGTGATGCAGTGACGCAGCACATTCTTTGCATTTTATGTAATAATGGCAAAACCCCCGAAGTTATTTTGAATGCACAGACTGATAATTTAATTTTATTTATTTGTATAAAATTAATAATAAGCCGAGATGGCCTAGTGGTTAGAATGCGTGAATCTTAACTGATGATCGTGGGTTCAAACCACGAATTTTAATGTGATTTATTTTGTAATTATAATTCATCTCGTGCTTTACGGTGAATGAAAACAGCGTGAGAAAACCTGCATGTGTCTTATTTCACTGAAATTCTGCCATACGTGTACTCCACCAGCCCGCATTGGAGCAGCGTGGTGGAATAAGCTCCATACCTTCTTCTCAAAAGGGGAGAGGAGGCCTGATCCCAGCTGTGGGACATTCACAGGCTGTTACTGTGTGTAATAATAATAATATGTAATAAATTTTTTTCTTCTCTCCTGCAGACAATAATGTTTAAAATTTTTTTTATATAATAAATACAGTTGTATAAGGGAGGCAGGAGTCTAAGCTAGGTTGCCCTGTACTAAGGGTCTCCTGGCTCCTCCTCTTGGGGTATAATAAGTAGGTATATTATTGAATATTATTTTTAATTTTTATTCTCAACTGTTTAGACAGACATCTCTTTTAGGATACAAGTAATCCTGTTTGCAATTTCGCCTAATAATATGTTTGTTTGTCTTTTGTGATATAACCTTACTAATATATAATTGACGCTTTCTCGTCTTAAATAATCAACCGATCATAAAAAATTGGGCAAACACGTTGTCATAGTATCCCACTGACACCTGTCGGAAACCTATGATTGTAAATTATGAAATAAAAACAAAACTTGTTGAGTTTCTTTTGCCAATTCTTTTCAGTTCTGAATTGCTTATCACCGAACCGGTGTTAGGTTTATGGCAATCAATAAGTACGTGTACCGCTTCTATATTGAATAAAGATTTTTGACTTTGACTTTAACGCACCTCGAAGAAGTTTTGATGTTTAAGATAAATGTTTCCTTTGACAAGCCTTTTACTAAACTTGCCTTCTATAATGATATTCTCTTAGGAAGCAAGGCAAACAGTTACAAAATACACATTAAATTGTAATTTTAAAACTTATCTAAAAACCAAACCAATATACTATATAGTGCTGCGTCACTGCATCACATATTCAAAAGTTTTTTTACTAGAATATTTGTGAAGACTTGATTGGTTTTATATATATATATATACTATATAGTGCTGCGTATATGTATATATATGTAGTATATATATATATATATATATATATATATATATATATATATATATATATATATATATATATATATATATATATATATATATATATATATATATATATATATATATATGTATTTATTTTTATATATATAAAGAATACATAAATGTAATATATGTTCTTTATAGTTTTTTATATGTTGTATTTAATAGCATAGAAAAACATATTATTATATCAAGTAAATAATGTAATCAATCACTAACAAAACTACGTGTGATCGGCACTTGCGATAAATCGATTGCGTATACTGATATGTACCGCAAACAGATGCAAACTCTATTACCCCACTGTCGTAATCAGATAGGACGGAAATGCGACACGGTCTGAAGGACCAGAGGTAGAACAAACGATTCAAAATCCGGTTGAATGATTGACATAAATAAAATTTTATTGATCTGGTGATATCTGACTTTATAAATAATATATATATATATATTATTTATAGAATAGGAAGGCGGACGAGCATATGGGCCACCTGATAGTAAGTTGTCACCAAACGCCCTTAGACATTGGCATTGTAAGAAATGTCAACCATCGCTTACATAGCCAATGCGCCACCAACCTTGGGAACTAAGATTTTATATCCCTTGTGCCTGTAATTACACTGGCTCACTCACCCTTCAAACCGGAACACAACAATATCAAGTATTGTTGTTTTGCGGTAGAATATCTGATAAGTGGGTGGTACCTACCCAGACGAGCTTGCAGAAAGCCCTACCACCAGTAAAATATCCTTAGCTAGTTACTTGATACGTATCATTATATGTCTAAATTTGCATGCTGAGTCTATAGTTGCCTGTTTGTATAATTACTGTGATATAGTCAGTATGCAAATTTACACTAATTAACCTCAAGTAACATTTAATATAAATATTTAATGTAAGTGCTTTTGATATTATTTGGATAAAGTATAATTTGATTGGAATTTTGAATATTAACCTATAAAATATAAACTAAGATGAACACGATTAATTGTTTATTATAAAAGTCATTATATATATTATGATTGAAAATGTTAGTAGTAAGCGTATCAACTCGTAAATATCCCAATGCTGGGCGTTCGTACGCTGCTCCAATGGGGGTTGGTGCTAGTGGATCAGTTTTTAATACATTTGTTTTGAGTTATCCTTGTTATTAGCGACAGGAGATTGGTATTTCGAAGTAAAAGGAACCACATGTCCACTAAAGCTATGGTTTTCTTCCAACGCCAAGCCCGAGATGATTTACGAACAAATTAGTACCCTAACTGGGCTCAGCTTTTAATGTAAAATTACTTAGCAATGATGATCAAAGATGGCCCAGTGGTTAGAACACGTGAATCTTAACCAATAATTGTGGGTTCCAACCCGGGCAAGCACTATTGAATTTTCATCTGCTTAATTTGTTTTTATAATTCATCTCGTGCTTGACGGTGAAGAAAAACATCGTGAGGAAAACTGCATTTTTCCTATTTCACTGCAATTCTGTAACATGTGTATTCCACCAACGTGCATTACAGCAGCTTGGTGGTATAAAATCCAAACGTTTTTCTCAAAAAAGGAGTAGAGCCTAAGGCCTCTACTCCTTTTTTGACATTCACCTGAATATACAAACATTTACAGCAGTGGGACATTCACAGACTGTTGCTTAACAATATTGTACTTACATCAACCGAAGATGACATTAAATCAAATTACGTTCAATTAAAGTCAGGTCATCTTAATAAGAAAAAATAAGAAGAATATTCAATGGAAAATTACATACATAAATATTATTACATTATATACATATGTTATTATACTACGTCACGATGTTTGATAAATAAAATTAATGTTTATCAAAAGTCTTTAGTGCTAAAGTTTAATGTACATTCACATCAAATTACTGGTCTAATTTTTAAAGGCTGTAATGAGACTTGATAAGTGTGCATTTTAAGACTAGAGGTCAACAGTTCACGAGTAAATGTTTGTATATTTATTTTGAAGTAATTGACCTTGAGTAAGATTATGCCAATGATAATTATGTATGTAATTAGCATTTTGTGGCTTTTATATAGGATATATAAATTTAATTGTATTTCATTAACATATCAAAAAAATATGTACTGAGTTTCTTGCCGGTTCTTTTAGGTAAAATCTACATTCCGATTCTGTGTTTTTAACAGCTTTATTGATACAAGTATAATTCAATGTGATTTGATTTGATGAATGACTGCTGGGTTATGGCCTTCCCACTTTTTGAGGAGAAGGTTTGGAAATTATTCGCATTTAGAACAATCTGCGTTGGTGCAAGACAGACGTGTCGCAGATTTTTATCCTACATATGCATTCCACATAATGTTTTCGTTAGGCTGTTTACCTAACGTCCGAAATGGCCTTTGGTCCAGTAATTATAATTATTGATGTATGACCGCTAAAACTCGAGTAATAAATAAAAGTATATTGTATATTACAAGCATGTACTGATAATGAAATCAGTGCATATTATAAAACATACTTTCCGCGCCACGTCTGTCTGTATGACAGGGCGCGATAAACTTGAAAACTACTAAACAGATTTTCACACGGTTGTCACCAATGGACGACGTTATTCATTTAAAAGGTTTTGGTGTATAATTCATTAAATATTAACATAAATTAGCTGATATATGACGATAATTGTTAAAGATGTCGGAAAAAATCATGACGACTGGGAGCTTTACTGATGTGCGTCGCGTAAACCAATAGTTGTGTAACGTATTACGGTAAACGTTTTATTTAGACCCTTATTTGAATCGTGCGAAGTCGGGACGAGTAGCTAGTATTATAATAAAATATTTTAAGCAATTAACATAACATATTACTTACTTATCATATAATTCTTGTAATTGCTAGACTTTAGCACAGTGTTTTTGTTTATCAGAAATATATTTATTTTTAACGTCATAATTATTTCCTTACTTCGAATTGTAATTACGATCTTCGATTATATTACAGAGGAGGTACACGCGCGCAATACAATACAAACTACCGTTGAAGTAATGACTCTTGATTCTCGATATATATTTGACCGTACATTCTTTTAGAAATATTCAAATGTAAAGTTTAAAAACATTTATGAAATAAGTTTATAGTTAAGAGATTATATAAATATAATAATTTAAAAATATTAAAAAGTATCGAACAAATAATGATAATACATAATGATCCATATGTATATTATTATATTCGTTAAGAAAAGCTTAATATAATTAAAAAAAAAAGATTATGTATTAGATTGTATTACTACATATAGTAATATGTTTACTGTATATTTATATTTCAGCTACTGCGTTGGTCTAGTTGCTAGATATTAGGCTGCAGACCCGGAGGTCCTGGGTTCAAATCCCACGTCAGGCCAAAAAAAAGTTATTGTGTATTTCTGTCTAAAATTCCCAATAGTAGCCCGGAGTCTGAAAGTTGGAAGTGTGTACATTCCCGTGGCTCGGAAAGCACGTAAAGCCGTTGGTCCTGTGCCTGAACTCTTTCCGGTCGTGTCGGATTGCCGTCCCATCGGTTTATGATAATTTGGGAATAGAGAGTGCACCTGTGTTTGCGCACACGCTTGCGCATTATAATATCTCCTGCGCGTTTGACTAATCTCTTTTGAGATAGGCCGCCGAAATCGGTCTGGAGGACTATTATTATTATTTTTTCAGCTAAAATAAAACAAATGTATTTTGTTTTCTGAAACATTGTTTTTTTTTCTTTCAGAGGGTTTAGGAGTTCGTCATGCGCAAACGTTTCTACTTTTCTTGGCGATGCTGTTCGCGTTCAGCATGCGAGTCAACATGAGCATGGCCATCGTGGACATGACGAACTCTGAAAATGACAAAGTAAGATTTTTTTACTCGATTAAACGTATATTAAAATTTGATAGATGTATGACGCAAACAAGTCTGTTTTATTTATTTAGTGGAAAAGGTACGTCCAGATAATACTAATTAGAATACATTACAAATATTCAACAAAAAAAAAAAGTTGAGTTGACCCTGTGGTAATAACGCGTGAATCTTAACCGATGATTGTGGGTTCAAACCCGGGCAAGCAGTACTGAATTTTCATTTACTTAATTTGTGATTATAATTCATCTCGTGCTATTCAGTGAAGGAAAACATCTTGAGGAAACCTGCATGTGTCTAATTTCATTGAAATTCATCCACGTGTGTCCATCAACCCGCATTGGAGCATCGTGGTGGAATAAGCTCCAAAATCTTCTCCTCAAAAGGGAGTGGAGACCTTAGCCATTAACTTTGGTTATTATTTACTAATGTATAGTTATTAATTAGTGATGAAAATTGTTCTGCACTGCTATAGATGTGTACACCGTTATTTATTATTAATGAAGTATTTAAAAAAATTATAAGCTCCCTTATTTCTGTTATACAGTACTTCGATTGGAGTTACGGCGTGCAGTCTATGATCCTGTCATCCTTCTTCTGGGGCTACGTATTTCTACAAATCCCAGGAGGCGAGCTTGCCAAAAAATTTGGGGGGAAGATCCTAATTACTATTTCAATATCTGTCAACTCACTATTATCACTTGCAATGCCGATTGGTGCGAAATATGTAAGTAAATTAATGTAATTTATACTTATAGTGAACCGAAATCTTAAGAAGAGCTTTGCGCAAGCCCGACTTTATTATTTAGTATAAATTGTTATGTTTCCTTTTAGATTGAGTTAGCAAGTGTAATGAATACAAATTGATAATTATAATATACGACAAAACAATACGTCGTCTACCCATTCGTACTAATTAATTAATTATAACAAATTAAAAGATATATTTTTGAAGTGAACAACTATTTTAAAGTGTATTAGATACTCAAGTTTATATGTGCTTGATAAAAACTAAAATAATAAACATTAAAACTTAAAATTAACGAAAATATCGAAATAATTGGTGTAAACTAGTGGAGTGGCCAGTGTGTTGTATAAAACGCGTAAGCGACACGGAATACACGGCGCTTACGACGTTTTGGAAGTGACATTTTTATAAAGCAAAGTAATACTTATGCAGTGTTTCTTTTTGCTTACCTGCCTCACATTATAAAACAAAATGGATTGTAAACAATGTATGGATATGTTAAAACCTGAAGTATCTATTAAATGCATTAGATGTCAAGGTAACTTCCATCACGAATGTATTGGATTATCAGAAGGTGATTTTAAGAAAATGTTGCCAATGAATAAGGCCAAATGGAAGTGTCCTAATTGTAAAATTTCTAAAAAGATTGGTCAAAGCAGTCCCCAGGAGCTGACCGCGTCTCAACAGCATTCTATTTTAAACGTTGATGCAAACTCTTTAATGTCTCATTTCGATGAGCGTTTTAATAGATTAAGCTCAACTATCGAGTCATTCAAAACTTTTATAACTGAGGAATTGAAAAAAGTTACTGATACGGTCAAGAAGTGGACTGAAAGAATTGTAAACATCGAGTCATCTGTAAAAGTGTTAATGAAAGAATAGATAATTTTGAGGTCGAATTATCTAAAATCCATAGTTTACAAGCGGAATTTAATTACTTAAAGATATTGATCAAGGACTTAAAGGAAAGCCACTGTAAGAATGAGCAATGGGTTCGGCGCTCTAATATACAGATTAATGGCATACCTCAAAAAAAGGGTGAGAATTTAATAAATATAGTTAAATTACTTGCTGAAAGATCAAACTTTAAATTGTGCCCTGACACTGACATTGACTTTGTTACTCGAGTAGCCACCAAAAATGATTTAGACATTAAAAAGCCTAAACCTATTATTGTGAAGATGCAGTCTCGATATAAAAAGGATGATTTCTTGTCATCACTTCGCAAATTAGGAAGCATCAAGGCGTCTGACATTGGATTTCCAGGGGTGCAAAATCAAATATATGTTAATGATCACCTCTCCACGCGTAACAAAGCATTATTGAGAGAAGCCAAACGTCTTTCTAAGGAAAAAGGTTATGTCTATTGTTGGGTCCGGAATTGCACGATTATGGTACGAAGAACAGATAACTCGCCGGTACTCCACATTACATCTGAGGAATCTTTAAAAAAAATTTCATAAGCGTTAACTCGTTATTTAATATTTTTTTTACTTACTTAATTTATTATAGGCAATCGTTATATTTTTTATATTCTTATATTTTTTATGTAATTCTTTGCATTATATCATACTTTATACCGTATAATCGAGTTAAATTTGATGAGATTGCTGTGCTTGTCGGTGGTTATGATTCTAAATCTAGTGATAAGTTAATTGTACTTCTTCTATTTAATAATAATAAGCCTAGGGGTAATTGCTCAGATATTACTCTACTTAAGTATTGGATAATGTTATTCGAAAACTTTAATTGGATAATTCTTAATAAACTGAATGCATATTTGTATATTTTTCTATATCCGCCATGATTTTGAATATTTTTTACCACAACGTTCGTGGTTTACGTACCAAGACAAAACAATTTTATCTTAATGTATTAAATCATAACTATGACATTATCTGCCTAACAGAAACGTGGCTTTTGGAAGGTATTTTTGACGAGGAATTATTTGATACCCGATATACTGTATATCGTAATGACCGTAAATATGACTGTCTTGATATGGAGAGAGGGGGTGGAACATTAATAGCTATTCGTAAGGAATTTTCTGTAGACATGTGTATTAAAGAATTTTCACCAACTCATCCTCATGTCGATATTACATACTTAAAAATTATATTGCGGCACAATTTACCACATAAGTCAATACTTCTTTTCTGTTGCTATTTTCCACATTTTCCACACACATTTTTCACATTGTTACCAGGCTGAGTCACAATTGGAATTTTTCGAGTTTGTTTCTGACTTAATTATTCATCATCCATATCAAGACATTGTGATGGTGGGTGATTTTAACATACGTAAATCGGTTTGGTTATACAGTGATGATAACAGCTCTCTTAATATTTCAAATCCTTCTGTGGATGTTATAACATATCAGTTATCTGCATTTATAAATTTTACAAGCTTGCGTCAGTTTAATCACGTTCTTAATGTAAATGGTAGGTTATTGGATTTAATTCTTTCAAATTTACACTGTGATGTATCTCGTACCGCCCCTTTATCTGAACCAGAGGATGCCCACCACCCTGCTCTCTGTCTTATGATAGATATTTGTTCAATTGAAAGGAATTTAAGACCTAATAGGCGTATTGTTCGTTTATATCATAAGGCTGACTATGAGGTTATTAGTGCTGAATTAAACAAAGTTAATTGGGAGCTTCAGTTAAATAATAAAAATATAACCGAAGCAGTTGATATGTTTTATCAAATCGTGGACCAGATCATACAACATTTTATTCCATCAAAAGTAATTACTGAAAACAATAAATATCCTTGTTGGTACTCTCGGACACTAATTACCTTAATAAATAAAAAATTAAATTGGCATAGGAAGTGGAAAATTTATGGACGAATATATGATTACAATAAATTTTCGGACCTTCGGGCTCAAACAAAAAATATTGAAACTGATTGTTACAATTTATTCGTAGAGAGAGCAGAACTGAACATATGTTTTAATTCTAAGCATTTCTGGACTTTCATAAAATCTAAGAAAGGTCATAACATTCTGCCGGATACTTTATATTATAATAATGAATTCAGTTCTGATGGACAACAAATCTCGAATATGTTTAATCACTTTTTTAATTCTGTTTTTGAATTGGATTCAGGGTCCATGTCGATCATATCGCCTAACAACTCTTGCAATCAGACAATAATAAATTTAATTGAAATTACTAATAACAAAGTAGAGCATTATCTTTCAAAGCTGAAGATATCTAAGGGTAGCGGCCTAGATGACCTACATCCTATTTTTCTAAAAAATTGCAGCAAGGCACTTTGCACTCCTTTAACTATTCTCTTTACAAAGTCCTTGAACACGGGTTGTATGCCAAAGGAGTGGAAGAGATCTTTAATCACACCTATTTTTAAACAAGGCGATAAAAATAATGTTAAAAACTACCGTGGCATTTCAAAATTGTCTGTGATTCCTAAGATGTTTGAAAAAATTATTTTTGATACCTTGTTTCCGTTATTAAGGCCTTTACTTATACCAAATCAACATGGATTCATCAATAAACGCTCAACTGAGTCAAATCTTTGCGAATTTCTTGATATAGTATTGAAAGCTATGGAAGATGGTCACCAGGTAGATGCCGTGTACACCGATTATTCGAAAGCTTTTGATAAAATTTCTCATAATCTGTTGCAAAAAAAACTAGAAAACATCGGTGTACACGGCGATCTTTTGCGATGGTTGACATCCTACCTTCGTGATCGTACTCAAGCTGTCGCAGTTAAAGGGTTTAATTCTACTTTTGTACCTATAACATCCAGTGTGCCTCAGGGTTCCCACCTTGGTCCCTTATTATTTAACGTCTTTATCAATGACTTAACATGCTGCTTCTTAAACTCACAGTTTTTACTCTATGCCGATGATACAAAAATTTTCAAAGTTATAAGGAACAACCAGGATTGTATCGAACTCCAAAATGATCTAAATAGGTTAGGACAGTACTGCAAATCTAATGGTTTACAACTAAATTTGGCTAAATGTTGTATTATAACATTTTCAAGAAAAAAAATGCAACATTCTTTCAGTTATTCAATGTTTGGTGTTAAATTGCGAAGGGTAACTGAGGTACGGGATCTTGGTGTACACCTTGATAGCCAACTCGTGTTCGATAAACATATTGAAAAAATTACTTTAAAATCTTACCAAATGTTGGGCTTCATCTCAAGGCAAGGTACTGACTTTAGGAACCCTAATACACACATTATACTTTATAATGCTTACGTTCGGTCACACTTGGAATATGCATCGACTGTATGGAATCCATGTTATGCTAAGTATATTCAAGCAATCGAAACAATTCAAAATAAATTTATTAAAAAATTAAAATATAAATTTGTTCACGATTTGCCTACTCTACTGTCCTTGAACACTAGACGAGAACATAGAGACCAATTGTTTCTATTTAAAATTATTAACAGCCTTATAGATTCGCCTTATCTCCTAAATAAAATATTATTTAACTGTCCTCGCTTAAGTGCTCGGTACAAAGCCACTTTCGCAACTCCAAATCATCAAACAAATTATTACAAAAATAGTTTTATAGTAAGATCGTGTAGCAACTATAACGATAAATATAACCACATAGACTTGTTCAGCAGCGGTCTCGGTAAGTTTAACTCGATACTTAAAAATAATTAGATTAAGATTTGTTATTAACTTTTTTTTTTCCTTTTTCATATTTCACATGATATAGGTTTGGTTTATATACATTTTTACACTTGTTAGTTTTTTTTTTTAATTACCATACATTTAATTTTACTGTTTTATCTCTTTTATATATATGTTCACTTCCAGATTAATTATTTGTGGAAACTGTATTGGCATGTGTGTTATTTAAGGTTTATAAGTTTTATGTAATATAAAATATGCTGTTTGTTTCACTTACTTACAAATAAACAAATACAAATAAACAAATACATGCACAAGGGACGTAACATTTTGTTCCCCATTGTGGGTGACACTTAAGCGATGAAAGGACTTATTAATATTTCTAACAGCGCTAATGTCTATGGGCCACAGTGACCACAATCAGGAGGCACATTTGCCATGTACCTAATAAAAATTAAAATGTTTTTCATGGGAGTGAGTTATCCATTCCTGGACTCTTGACAATGTGTGTGCAAATTGCACAAATAAAAATCATGAGATGATGTTTATTGAATATAGCATTTTATTGCTTGAATAAATAACGGTAGATTTATTTTTACGTATTTTTAAGTTGTTTTTCATATTATTTCAGGGTGGCTGGCAATTTGTGGTTGGATGTAGAGTATTGCAAGGCCTAACGCAAGCATTCGTGTACCCATCAATGCACCATCTCGTAAGCCAATGGATACCCCTGGAGGAGAAAGGAAGATTGAGTACCATCATATATGCTGGTAAGTTCCTTTACGTTTTTAAGGACTTTCCTCTTATAGATATTTGGAGGTTACTGCATCACGCTTTAATCATACGCGTTAGTGTATACACATTACTACATTTCTTATTATATTTTATTTCAACAAATAAACGCAAATTAAGCACATAAATCAATGGTGCTTCATCAGACTTAAACCCTAAATCTTCGGTTAAAATTCACGTCTTCTAACCACTGAGCTATTTCGGTTCATATTATATATAAGGCTATAAATAAATATAAATGTCACCTTTAAATAGAAATTCCGAGCACGAATGAACTGGTGTATAAAATGGCACCTTGGGGGAAATATTATGTTTCGTTCTTTACATAAACAGAGATTGGATTTGTAAGTAATCCATAAATACTACAGCATCGTATCACAAATATCATGGAAAAGGTGTAAATAAAATTCTAAATATTTTTTGTTCTACAAAAATAATTTATTAAAAAAAAAACTAAGTATGCTATGACGTCACAAGCATGTGAGATAGGTATTCTCTTTATAATATACAAAATGAATATGTATATTTTTTAATAAGTGAATGAATTGTTAATAGTTATAATTAAAAAAAATATTATAACTGATATCAAATTCTGATAATATAATATCCAATATATCGAGGAGCAACAACATGATAACGAAACACGACCAAATCCCTGAAGAATACAATGTATCTAACTTCCATAAAGTTAGGGGTTTTTGTTATTATCTGAAAGAGGAGTTGCAGTTTCAATGTAGTTAGACTACAAAACCTAAGGATGCCAATGGCTCCCAGAGGCGATGGAGTGAACCTTACTTCGAAGAAATATTCGCTCTTAGATTTCTATTATCTTAAGATGTCTTATTATTAAACAGAGAAATTTATTAGTTAAATGAGTATATTTTATATTGTCCTCATTTTTGTAATCTTTATTAGAAGCATAATTTGATTGTATGACAATGAAAAAGTGATAACTTATTATAGAGTTTTTGAATAGTTATTTATATGAATAAGTTAATTTTGTTTGCCTAGTCGCGTAACTTATACATACATGCATACAGAGTATATTATATCTGCCTAAATTATTAAGGCATATGACAGTTGTGACTAAATTACTGATATTTTATTAAAATTATAAATTTATATACAAACTAGGTGACCCGTGCCCACTTCGTTGGGCGGTAAACATTTTCACTTGTAATTGATTGGCCGAACATTAATAAAATTATCTCACGTATTTGAATATTTAAGAGATAATTTAAAATAACAAAAAACAAACTTTAAAAAATAAATTTAAAAAAAAAGTTAGACATATGCTGTTACTAACTTTTTTGTATGCATTATCAAGTTCTACAACTTTTCTCTAGAATCTAATAACATATCTCTCATCGTTAAGGCAGCGTTCGTAAGAAACGTTTTCGTTCGACCGTTTTTTCTACGACTTACTTTGCAAATCCCACTACCACGAAAAATTCTTTTCAATTTTCGAGTTAATATATAGCCTATGACACTCACAAATGATGTGGCTTTCTATTGGTTAAAAAATATTTAAAATCTGTTAAGTAGGTTCAAAGATTACCCCCTACAACCTCACAAACTTTACGTCTTTATAATATTAGTATGGATATGTAAACGAAGTCAACGTTGGGGTGACGATAATCAAGTCAAATTTAATCCTACCAAGACTCAAGCGTGTTTGTTCACTGCCAAGAGGAGTCCATTCCCCCCGACTCCTACTTTCTGAAATGTATCTGTAGCCATCACCGACAGTATTGACCTTCTAGGAGTTACCTTAACATCGAAACTCAACTTTGGACAATGCATTGAATCCAAAGCTAAAACTGCTGGCAAAAAACTTGGTATCCTCAATAAGGTCAAACAGTACTTCACACCGGAACAGCTTCTGACCATATATCAAGCTCAAGTCAGATCGTGCATGGAGTACTGCAGCCATTTATGGGACGGCTCTGCCAAGTACCAGCTTGAGGCTTTGGATTCAGTGGATCGTCGTGCTAGAAGGCTCATTTCAAGACCAGTTACTGGTCGCAAAACTCCAGACCTTGGAACAGCGTCGTAAGGTTGCCTGTTTGTCGGTTTTCTACAGAATATATTTCGGAGAGTGTGCCCAGGAACTATTTAATTTGGTTCCTCCGTCACCTTTTTACCATATAACTGCGAGGCATCGTAAAGATCTGCACCCGTATCTTGTTGATGTATCTAAGACACGTACGAAACGATTTGCTTCCTCGTTTCTAATACGCACCGCTAACATCTGGAATACCCTCCCGACCTTCCTTATACCTACCTTCAAGTCTAGATTGAATAAGCATCTTCTAGGCAAGCGCGCTCCATCTTAAACTGTATCATCACTTTCCATCAGGTGTGATAACAGTCAAGCGCTAGCTTAAATACTTTAAAAAAAAAAGTCAAGACAACCCAGTAACGAGAACACGTGAATCTTAAGCGAAAATTGCAGGTTCTCATACCCACGCAAACACCAAAGAACTTGCAAGTTTTCAATTTTATTTACTATACCACTGAATTATTGTAAATAAAAACATCGGGAGTTAGTTTCTATGTGTGAAATTCTGTTAATCCATTCATATATTTAATATGTCAAATCTTACTTATCTTTTGAAATGTGTTGTCTTCAGGTGGACAGCTCGGCATCGCTCTTCAGCTCATCGCAGCAGGTTTTCTAGCTACAGCCTGGGGTTGGCAGGCAATATTCTACGCCAATGGTACCCTGGGAGCTATATGGACGGTGGCATATTTGTACTTCGGCTCAGCGTCACCAGAGAGTTCAAAATTGATATCTGAAGAAGAGTTGCGGTATATCCAGACATCGTTGGGACGAGTTGGAGGAGCGAAGGTATTTTTTTGACTAATTTCCTTATCGCGCATAATAATCCATACATTTGGTGAATGAGAGCCGAAACACAAGGTATAACACTTGAATAGTCATATCACTTTTGTTACAGCAAATTTGTTTGTGTTAACACAATAAAAGCCTTATTAACATTGAATTTATGTCTATATTTTCGTAATAACTAATAACGGGAGTTCCTTCATTTATTTATTTCAATTTTGACTTTAATTTATACATGATATAGTAATCAATAAACTTACAGTATTCTCAAAATATTATTAACTTCTTGCAGAAATACCCAACACCGTTCCGCAAGATCGCTACTTGCCTTCCGTTCTGGGCGGCTGTAATCGCTCACTGCGGTCAAAACTGGGGCTTCTTCACCCTCATGACAGAGATGCCAACATACATGGCGAAGGTTCTAGATGTTAACCTTACCAAGGTTAGTTGAAAATATATTCATTTGAAATTACCAAATAAATATGAGACATCAAAAGAAAGGTGAAAAGTTTTTTGAGAATTATAAAGAAGATTGATTATATTAATTCAATTTTAAAGGAGGTTAATTGTAAATACCATAATATTATAAGTAAAGTTATATTTTAATTTTACGTTGAGTTGATTTGTCCTATTAGTTCACTTACAGAAGTGAATTACAGATTGACTTAAAAATGATCAAGTAATCACTTAACGTGAAGCTGTACTGTTTATCTGTTAAAAATTATTTCCATATTTCAGAACGGCGTGCTATCATCGCTACCATATTTGGCTATGTACATCCTTAGTTTCCCAATGGGAACCATGACGGACCTTATCATCAGACGAGGATGGCTGAGCGTTACAAATACTAGGAAACTCTTCAACTCTATTGGTTAGTATGCTCATGATTGGTTTTGCGCAATAATATAATAGTGATAGACGTTTACGAAAAAATCTTTAGTCGGCTTTAGAAATACCAACCTGTCGAAAGGTAGTCTTTCAAAATATTTCAAAAACCACGGTACAAATTGAATGAATCGAATTTGCAACTATCTCGTTGGCAAAAACACTAGAATATTCTATATATACGAGTAGACATTCCACCCGTATGCAATAAGCCGAATTGTTTATGTTGTGAAATTTATTTTTAATCAAATTTGTAAGCACATAATAATGTCATATTTTCTAGATCATATTTTTATTCTGATTATGTAAGTGACTGTTTTCACCATAACCACCACTTATACTTGAAAAAACTTCATCAGGTCTGTGGGGACCAGCGCTTGCTCTCATTGGTCTGTCCTACACTCCTGAAGGCAACATGCTGCTAGCGGTTATAATGCTTACCATTAGCGTGGGTATTAATGCCGGGCAGTACACTGGATATATGGTGAGATTAATTGTCAATTATTATAATTATTAAGAAAATGATTAATAACAAAATATTCTTAATTCAAATTGTTAATTCTACCGAGTAGAACCGACAGGAAGCTGAGTAGTTCCAGTAACACGAACTCAATGCGTTCTATCGTGAATATATTCTTATATTATGTAATAAGACATATCTTATAGTTTATTTACAAAATGATTTAAATTTAATAATCGATAAAGATTTAATGACTTTGCGAAGTCGATACTTTTTTTTATAGTATAAGTAGGCGGACGAGCATATGGGCCACCTGATAGTAAGTGGTCACAATCGCCCATAGACATTGACATTGTAAGAAATGTTAACCATCGCTTACATCGCCAATGTGCCATCAACATTGGGAAGTAAGACGTTATGTCCATTGTGCCTGTAATTACACTGGCTCACTCACTCAAAAAATTAAATACTATTTTTACTTTACAGCTGATCTCAATAGATCTGGCACCGAACTTCAGTTCCTCTCTCATGGGCATCTCTAACTGCATTGCCAACATCATATCTATCATTGCGCCGATGGTCTGCGGCGTGATTATACAAGATGAGGTAATATTTCTCAACATAAGTATTTTATTTCATAGCGCCAGAACATTATTTGTTAACATACGAGGTATGTTTTAAATAATAACTACCTGCCCGTAAATGTTACATTTAAGAACAAAAGTTTTTGCTCTCAAGGAGAATATATATAAGTTATTGCATTAAGCTGTTCCAATGCGGTTTGATGGATACATCTGTGGTATACAGTAACAGCCTGTTAATGTCCCACTGCTGGGCTAAGGCCTCCTCTCCCTTTTGAGGAGAAGGTTTTGGAGCTTATTCCACCACGCTGCTCCAATGCGGGTTGGTAGAATACACATGTGGCATAATTTCAATGAAATTAGACACATGCAGGTTTCCTCACGATGTTTTCCTTCACCGTCAAGCACGAGATGAATTATAAACACAAATTAAGCACATGAAAATTCAGTTGTGCTTGCCCGGGTTTGAACCCACGATCATCGGTTAAGATTCACGCGTTCTAACCACTAGGCCATCTCGGCATTTTATATATATATAATATATATAAAATATATAAAATATATAATAAAATGTATAATTTCATATAATATACGGCAACTGCCATGATGGTGATAGTGACAACATCACAGATATCTTTCTGAGAAGTTTTCCTTCAACATCGATTGAATCCGCAATCTTTAGTCCAAGAATATCTTTTTTTACTACGCCATCACAGTTCAATTTTAAGAAATATTACAATTACCAATTGTCTATGATTTACACTGTGTTGTATCGAAACTCAATTCATTTAAAAAACATTAAATTTAATAGTTAAACTTTTTACTGAAATTTTGCTACATACATATATTTAATTTACGACTACATTTTAACCAGTGAAAAGAAACCTCACGAGATTGAAATTGAATTACATCAACAAATTCAGCCATCACATGAATTATTTTAAATTATAATTGGAGAAGTCCTACTTACCCGATCTTACATGTCACCGCATTTATATGTAGTTCAATTTATTAAGACTAATGTAATCGGATAAAATAAGCTCATCTATAAATCAGAGAATATTGTGATCTTAATGAAAATAAGAATTAAGATTAAAATAATATGATAAGTTCATTTTGCGAGATAATTATTTCAGGAGATGTAATATTTCAGTTAATATGCTTAATATGTTTGTTTCAACAGACTGATCCATCCGAATGGCGTAAAGTTTTCTTCTTGGCATCAGGAGTTTACTTCTTCACTAATTTGTTCTTCATTCTCTTCACTACGTCCACAAGGCAGCCATGGAACGACCCCGATGAGGAAATCGGAGACGTTGGTAAGTATCAGCTTACTCATATATGACTCATTAAACTCTATTCTAATCATAGCCTACCGAACAGGAGATATTATAGTGCACAAGTGTGTGTGCAAATAGAAGTGAAGCCACATTCCCTTAATATAAGTTCAATAAAAAGGTCCGAAGCAATTGGAATCCAACGACTTTTAAGTGTTTCTAAAGGGATACAAGTCAGAACGATAGAAACAGTTAGGCTTATTGGGTTTATCTATCTTTAAATTTTCAGTAGTAGCTTAAAATTGGCAGCTTTTGAGTAAAAACTATTCAAGGAAATACACTTTACTATTCATAATATTAGTAGGATTTTAAATAGACAAATGAAAAAAAGAACGATTAAAGTGAAATAGTTCCTATTTAAATCGTAACCATTAATAGTAAGTCAAAAAGCATAAAAGTAATAAAAGCGTTTTCAAGGTAACTGAAATGATATGTAAAATGTTATCTGGTATTAAATACACTAATATATGTAAAGATGATTACGAAAGACATATCGAGAAAATGTAGAACAGATTCGTATCAGAAGATTTATCTCGAAATATATTTTTAGATAAATAACCTAGATCTCAATTGTTTTCGCTTAAGTATTAAATATTTTGTATACAGGAGTAGAATTGTTTTTCATTTTAATAACGCAGATAAATATTAAAGTGCTATGAAATAATCGATCATTATTTATATGCAATGGAGTTTGTTTTCGTATTTTTTTGAAATCTTTTATTAATCAAGAACGAAAAATAACATAAATGTTGGCCTAGAATTTCAATGACCTGTCGAATTTCATCAAGATCCATCATGTTGATGCGTTAACAGAAAAAGTGAATATGTTCACGTGGAATATGGTGTATATTTCAACTTTTTTGCCTAGTAGTAGTTGACCTAGTAACTTGATACGCAATGTTTACCCCATAATCAAAATATGCTTCATTCATGTAAGGCAAAACAAGCACATAAGACTCGCCATTTAACAAGAGTAAATTAAACTTAATGGTAACATTAAGTTTAATTATGTAATTTATTCGGAAAATAGAATTTATTTTTATTATATTTTAGTATAGTTCTGATTACATTCGAATAGAGCAACACTATCTCATCTCGTGAGGTCGGAAGTGCTGAGCTAATCATATCTATCTATCGAGCACTTACGGCCTTAACGATCCAAATGGTTGGAACTAAGTAGTTAGCTTTGAAGGTATTACCAGGTTCCAATTAGGCGCGCTATATAAGAAAACTATTTTGATTTAATTTTTAATATTTTTTTTTGCATTTCAGAAAAGAAAACCCCAGAAAAGGCTAGCAGCGTCCATATATGAACGAGATATTTTATTTTATAATATATGAAATTTTATTTATTTTTGTACCTGAAAATAATATTATAGATGTAAATAAAAATCATCATCATCATTGTTTAATTTAAATAAGTCAGTATTTTTAAGGAATTCATATTCAGTCCTAATAAATACACCTAAGAGCATAATGCTGCCGAGATGGTCTATGGGCTAGAACACGTGAATCTTCACCGAATTCGGGATTTGATTTTTTATGATCTTCATCTATGATTATAATTAATCTCGTGCGGCGGTGAAGGAAAAGTGGAATACATCGAGTGTATTTTATTTATTTATTCCTTTATGAAATCAACAGTTACATAAAGATAATTCTACTAAGAATAATTGTTACGATCACAGATTTTCTTACATAATAACTCAATATCGTAGATTATTCATTCTGAGATGACAGAAACAAATAAAGAAAATACTTAACATTAAGCCTGATGTGTGGTGGGTGTGTATGTATGTGTGAGTAAATTTGAATTGTTAATATTATATCTGAGATGTTGCAACGTGTTGCTTAGAAGTTCTTTTAGAGTTACGAAAACTGTCGATATATGAGAAATATTACTTGTGCAATCCTAGTTATAGCAGAATTCTGACTGTTATAACAGGTTTCTCGGTCAGGAGTACACTATCATCAACATCATATTTATAATCTTATAGGACACAATCGAGTGATATCAAAGAATAAGTAATTAAATCAAAATTTATCTTTCTAAGTAGAATGAAACACAGAAATGACATAATAACAAAATTAATAACAGCAGGATAATCATTGCGCCGACAGAATATTATATCTTACTATAATAACTGGCTTATGAAAAAAAACCGAGATGGCCTTTTGGTTCGAACTGAATTTTCATGTGCTTAATTTGTGTTTATAATTCATCTCGTGCTTGACAGTGAAGGAAAACTTGGCGAGGGAACCTGCGTGTGTCTAACTTCATTGAAATTCTGCCACATGTGTATTCTACAAACCCGCATTGGAGCAGCGTGGTGGAATAAACTCCAAACCTTCTCCTAAAAAGGGAGAGGAGGCCTTAGCCCAGCAGTGGGGTATTAACAGGCGTTACTGTTACTATAATCATTATAAATGAAAGTAACATTGTACATCATACTGTCCTGTCCCACCTATATGAAATCCCAAACTAAATCCAACTATATTATTTGAAGATGAAATATTCGTTGGAGATTATGCAAATATATTTAGATGAGGTCGGCTCTCGTTTAGCCGTAAAAGGTAAACCTTTTATACCCTAAGCCTTTTATCTAATAGGTTTCAACAAAGGTCTAGGAAACTTTCGATTGATTTTCGATAATTTATGTATTGCTAGATTTGCATATTGATAGCGAACAAGATGAACTTCGTTGTTATTACTGATTGTAATTATATGATGTCGTTGAAGATGACGTATTTTGAATATAGGTCATAAATCTGAAACGCCAATATCAGAAAATACTTTTTTAAAAAATGATTGATACATTGAATGGGTAAATACTTTGTACGTCTTATCTTTTTTAACCAAGGTTGCCAGTTAGAAACATTATTTAGTGATAAGGACTCCTTTTCATGCAGTTTCAATTTTCATTTTCCGTAAAACGTTAACGTTTTTATAATACGTATAATAGAGCGTTATCAAATAAGTTATATTACATTCTTTAATATAAAACCGTTTGTTCTGACTGACTTTGA
Organism: Nymphalis io; assembly: GCF_905147045.1. Lineage (NCBI taxonomy): Eukaryota > Metazoa > Arthropoda > Insecta > Lepidoptera > Nymphalidae > Nymphalis > Nymphalis io. Next base: position 12,787,328 of record NC_065902.1, read on the forward strand.
AGTTTTTGACTGACTGTTCTGACTATCAACGTACAGAAAAATCCATGGAGTCTAAAAAGGTGAAATTTGATAAATAGTTTATTTTCTAACGTAAGCATCCGCTAAGAAAGGATTTTTTGAAATTTAAGCTTTGAGGGGAGAAAATAGGTGATAATATGAATATTACCCGTACGAAGTCGTTACTGGCAGCTAGTCTATCAATAATATGAACGGAAGTGTGTGAATAGCTTAGGGTTTTTTACTTTTTTATTGTTAAATGATCCAATTTAACTTGTGTTATTTATCGAGACATATTCTACATGTTTTCGGAAAACTACTGTTCTCATTACATCTAATTTTTGGTTGAGGAAAAGCCTCAACTTTGTAAGTAGGCACTCGTGTATTTACGCCATTGTGTATGAGTGTTTTCTATGAAAGAAATTTTCTTTTCTATATATATCTTCAAAATACGTCATTAATTTGATGTTTTTCATGGTGTAAAAGTTTCGTATAATGTAATGAAATATTATTCTGGGATTTCACATGGCTATTTATTTATTTAAGAGGATACAAATATTACATTTTAAAAATCACCATGGTAAATGTTTCACTAACTACAGGCAGTCTCAGTATGCACTATCACATTATTCAAGAAACATTAACTTAACTGTAAATATTAATTAATCACATAATATATGTCAATATATTATTTATATATCGACATATTGAAGTTCAAAACGATAAAAATTGTTATTTTTATACATATTACTTAATAAAATCAATATCATATAATCAACAATTACAGGTTAGCAATTAATACAAATAAATTTTTTTTTTTTCGAATAAGCTGAGAGCGGCTATCATAACAAATGTCCAAATCGATAATTGCGTTCTATATAGTTTAGTATAAAAGAAGTTACTCATATTACGGGATTTTTTACGCGGAACGTTTCAGTAGAATCTTGATAAAAATTTCGGACATTCAACATTATTGTTAAATAAAGCAAACAAGGTTCTATGCAGGTTCTACGTGTCTTAAACTTCCTAAAACGTACGCCAGCAAATACTACATATCAGTAAGTTTGTCACCGTCGGTCATAAACGCTGGCACCGTAAAATAATGCTACACATTAATTCGTTAAAAAACAAAAATAAAAAACGATACGTAATCAATTATTTTTTTCCAAAAAGTAATCGATTAGATTAGGATCTGAAACGAAAGAACGAAGAGCGTTACAATTTTCATGAGTGTACGAAATTAACTAAAAAGTGACTTTCATATGTATGAAGCATAAATAACGGTTTCGTAACAGGCTTTTAGAAAGGTTATCTGCCAAAGTAATTGAAGTCAGAATCGATCAATAATGTATCAAAGATTTTCCTCGAGGAAAATGTGTCGACGAGATTCGGTTTCGTAATTTTTAAAGCGTCTAATAATTTGGTCAAAGCAGGTTTCTTAATATATATTAAATTTTTCCTACCTTTAATTTTTCAAGGTTATAACAAAGATGAATGATAGGAACTATTATAAGAATTACTATTAATTTATTAAATATCTCAAAGCATTAAAAGGTTTTTCCTCTTATTTTAAGTGAGAACCAAAATGTCCGAAAAAACTGGTGGCAGATAAGCGTTTGTTTCCATCGCTACGTTTTTCCTGTACCAAATGGATTGGTAAATAAATTGGGAGTAGGTCGTGAATATTGGTTGAAAATACATGTGACATGTGACATGTTTGAAGATTAAATAAGACTTGTCTTATACTGATGAAGACAATGGTGAAAGACAAAAGAGAAACAAAAAGATAACCAACGCAATCGTATATTGGGTTGGGCTTAGCTAATAAACTTTGTTTAGCGAGTATTTAGTTAAACATTGATTTATCTCGTTCTGACATTCGATAGAAAAAGACACATCATTATTTAACTAATCAGTCGCTAAGCAAAGTTTATAAGTAATGATAATAAATTGTTAACATACATTTAATTATTTGTGTAGGTTGTATGTTCCTTTGAAGTTAATAAGTTAAAAAATATAATTGTGAAACTTCAAAACACGGCTAATATAAAAAATATTTCTATAAAAGGAATATTAAGTAAAAGTTTTTAACCGACGAAAATATCATATTCAGTATCGTTAATTGTATACAATAGAATTTATTTATTTATTGCGTTGAATATTATACAAAGATATATTTCCAGCCATTGCTGGTAAGCAAAATAACACTATACTTTAAAAAAGTTATATTCAAAAATTAAAAGTAAATAATGATATAAAAATAAAATAAATTTAAAGTAAGTAAATAGGAATTAAAAGTTTCTCTTAGTAATTGGTTTCTTATCACTTTTTTTGACCAAAAAAAGCCCTTTGTATATCTACTTTTTTATAGAATAGCTAGCGGACGAGCAAATGGGCCACCTAAAGCTAAGTGGTCACCACTGCCTATATACATTGACATTAAAAGAAATGTTAACCATCGCTTACATCGCCAATGCGCCACCTATCTTGAGAACTAAGAGGTTATGTCCCTTGTGCACGTAGGTAATTACACAATTAATTAATTACATAATTACAGAACAATCTTCCCGACTGTACTGGCCGTCGTCGCATTTGGACCCTACTATTACTTACCATCAGGTGGAGTAGAGACATTTGCCATCCCGGGGCATAAAAAAAAAAACACTGGCTCACTCACCCTTCAAGCCGGAACAGAACAATACCAAGTACTACTGTTTTGCGGTAGAATATCTGATGAGTGGATGGTACCTACCCAGACGAGCTTGCACAAAGCACTACCACTAGTAAATCCTCAAGCCAGTAAACAATATTTCAGAACTGTAGACATGTAACATAGTTGTATAATAAAATATAGTTGTTAATGTAATAAATTAGCTTCTTGAAATATTAATTTTTATTAATTTATCAGGAAGTCAACGTTATTCACAAAGAAATCCATAAGTGTCATATTCTTAATGCCTATATAAAAGATTTGTTACAAAGTATATAACGATTATAGGATAATTTAATATATAAATATTAGTTGTTGCTTACTAGTAGCTACTTGAACCTTAAAAACATCAGCTACTATTTTCGAGTGTGGTGTCCTGAAAATGAAAGTTATTTTATTTAACTACACGTTATACAATTCAATACATTTTGAAATTCGAAAACTTTGAAAAGAATGTTAGGAAAGCAGGTCACTTGGCAATTAGTGTTCAAGACGTCTTTTGTTTCTTTAATAGTTGACATTTGTTTAAATAAACAATTTTGTGACATTAGCGCAGACTACATAATATTTGTATTAAAACTTGCCTACAGTTGCTTCAGGCTGTCGTTTTTTTAAAGATAATTGTTTAATTTTTAGTTCGTATACGTCGTAACTAATTTATTAAATTTACCACTTCTTTCAAGATACAAGACCAAACTAAAAGGAAATCTTGGTTAAAATCGAAATTTGCAGCTTACTGTTCTTTTTTCTTGTATTTGTCTCCACAAACATGACGTCCGTGCCGTGTTCGTTTCAGAATTGACGTCGTAGAATCTAAATGAACTACTTAGGTACACGGAATATGTACCAGATGACTTACTTGAAGGGGTGTTGTTTTAGGGGATTCTGGATTCCTCTGCTCTGGGTGATATTCGGCCAGTCTTACCATAATCCGGACCATCTCTATTATGGACCGCCATTTTACGACCTGTAATCCAGTACTGACTATTTTTACCTTCTCCCCCAGTGTTCCCAACGTTTCCGCCTGCGTGGGCCACGCTATCAACAACATAAGCTAATAGAAATGCTTAAGTTGAAACAAGCCTTCACGGCTCATATAGTATTTTGAAATTTATATAAACCAATATTTTAAAAACTAAATAAAAATCACATACATGACATAACAAGTTTTAACATTTATCATAATAAAAAAGACCTAAAGAAGTCACTAAGAAAAATTGAAGTCATTAAACGGGTAGCAATTTAGGCAAATTATAACCTACCTTAGGGCGAAGGGTCTGATATTATCAGGTTAAAATGTGTTTTACGCTCCCTTCCTCAAATTCTTTTATACTTTTTCCTTGAATATATTTTCTTAAAATGCTAAAGTCCTTATATTTTTTTAAAACCACACTTATTTTAAGTTTTCACTTCGTACGCTATCTTCTACTAATACTCTTGCAATTATATTCGTATTACTACCGCTTCATTTATAACAACCTCTACTATAAAAATTAAAATGAATTGTTTTGATGTCACATCATGTGATCATGCGTAAATCCTTAAGTAATTTCTCTCGCTTTACTGCCATTTCTATTACATATTGAAATTTTAATGTAAATTCAAAAATTATAAATCGTCGATATCTCGGTGGGTATCCAATTTTAAGAGACATACGATTTCCATTATTTGAAAAGGACGAATTCCTAAGTCAACATAATTTGGAATAAAAATTGCATAATGTTAACTGTCTTATATTATCATACGCCATGAAGGGGCGTCATGGTCCGTCCATATTAAGATATTCATGACTGCATAGAGTCAGTAACTATTTTGTGGGGTAGTTTGTGCAAACGGTATAAAATAATTAATAATTTTTGACTTATGCATGTATATTGGACGTAAAGAGCCAAAAATGAGCGGTGGTAGTACCACTTTCTGTTACTCGGTCCATTTATTCGTCATTCTAATTATAAATAAAAATAAAACGGTGATAATACTTGAAGCTTTTTTAAACCAATTCAAAACTTTTTACAAAATTATATTTAATGGAATTGAACCTATTGTGGCAAATTACGCACAAAACCTGTGCAACAAATATGTCGAACATAAAAGAAATTTAATTCAATAAAATATTCAATTCAAATTTTTAATAATATTATGAATTAAAAGGCAGAAAAAAGAACAGTTTGATGTCTCACGTCTAAACTAGGACACATTACTAGTAAGAATCATTTGCGGAATATTCCAATGATGAAAATAAAAAATAAATGATTATCAAATTCATGGCCTGTCTATCTGTACAGGTACAGCGATAGTAATTAGATCGTAAAAGGATAATTTGGACGTGACCGCTCCAGGGCGACTTCCGTCCGTTGTGGCGACATGTCATATTTATTAATGATGAGCATTTATTTGAAGGCCGAAGTGGAATAAGTTCTAAGCTGTAATGATGTCATTAACAGCTGACAATTATTGTTTACTTTTTTAATACTTAGCTCGATGTTTCGACAGTGTTATCGTAGTCTGACTGAAGTTAACCAGCTATTTAATATAATATATGTAGCAATTCAATTTAATGGGTTAAGTAATTTACATTTCATAATTTAACTCGTCTCTTCAAGCTCCTTATCTATCGAGGCATTAACAAGTTGCTACTAGTCGCTTGTATATAGAATCGATTATCGATTTTTCGTAATTTCGAAGTGAAGCCTCGAGATTCAAAAAAAATTCCATGTCGTAAATTAATCAATAAAGTTTATTTTACATGAATACATACTGGTATGTACTAAATATATGGGTATGTAGGACTGTTTAGATTATATTCGAGTGGATACAAAGGATTTTCGTATAAGATTGAAATGAAAAACGATTATTTCCGATATTCATTTCATTTCATCATTAATAGTAATAATAAAGCATATTTTTATCTCAAGAAATTGACATAATATATTTAATTTAGATACTTGTTTTGTCCTTGCCATCATTCCAGAACTAAATCAATTATTGGTCTTTTTTACGGGTAAGACCGACTCGCCGCTCGTCTGCCGCGACGGCGACCGGAATGACGCTCTCTTATGATGCTTGGTTGAAGCGCATATACTATTAGAATAATAAGAAAAATATATTTGTTTTATTTTCGAAACCCTATGGTAGTATTTATTTTCAGGTTTTTTTTTTTTTTAAATTTTAAATTCATTTAAAAACCATCAATTTCAATGTTTCACATTTGCCGCGTTTCGTGACTAACGTTTTTTTTATTCGTATACTTTGTTGAGTCGTCAATTGTATCGAGTTATTAATATAAGTAGATCAATGAAAGTTCGTATTTCAAACAACATAGAAAACATGCAATGATAACAAACACTTCAATTCTCAAAAACCACTGCACTTGTGAATAATCACGAGTAAACCAGATACCTGATACAAGTAGCTCTCTTATCAAGGCCTATCATATATATAAAAAAGTAAATAAACACTGTTTGGCCGATCACTATAATAGTTGGCACTCTCGCTGCCAGACATAAAAACAACTTCAAAGAACTTCATTACTCTGCCACTTTGATATCGAAGATGTTATAATATGCCTTGAGTCTCTATTAAAATTAATATTAGGCAGATAAATAAATAATTAATAAGGGGTGGTACCAACCTAGACTGGCCTGTAGAAACCCTTACCTTTTGAGACCTTACTGGACTCTGTAAAGGCCTAACTACTACTAATAAATGAGTGAATTAGGTGTCACGATTATATCTTCAAGCATTGGAAATACCGATAGACAGCACTGTACGAGTGTATTGCTTACCTGCTTGTGATCTATTTAGTTTTATTTATTATACAATAGCAATTGGCTTGATTGAAATAGAAGAAAGACAAAGGTTAAGAAGCACGAACGTACGAAGTAATAATGTTTTGACTGGAATTACATAAGGCTAAATTTAATTTTATAAGGACCCCTCACGAAAATATCTACGTAAAAATTTCCCAATGCGTTTGGTAATTAATATTTTGACAATTTAGTGCGGTAACGTAAATTTTTATTATCGATTCGATTATTGAATCATTTGTAGAATCAATAGATTATCGATTTTTTATAAATTCGAGGTCGGTCTGTGTCATAAATGAATATATTAAGTTTCTTTTACACAAATACATATTGATTTTAACAAAATATATGGGGAACATAACAATGGATTGAATAGTTTTTACGTTTTATCAATATTTGAGTCGCTACAAAAAATTTTCCTATAAGATTAATTTATGAATAAAACGATTATTTTCAATTTATTAATTTGCACGGAATACATTCGGCTCCGTCATTAGGTGCCATATATATATAAAACTATATAAAACTAACACATTTATGGTATTATAATATTTGTAAGAAATCATAAATAAGATTAGGCAGTTTACATTTTTTTATTACGCATTTTAAAGTAAAGCCATCCGAAATGTTCTAAAGCAACTGTCAAAAAGTGAATAATCAATTGGAAAGGATATTACGGCCTATTAATGTCCCGCTGATATTCTAAGGCCCCTTATCCTCGTAAGAAGGTATGATGCTTCCTCGATCACGACGATATTACATACGAGCACAATAACATTTCAATGGTAGGAAGGGAAAAAAATAAATAAACAAATCTGACCTTGAATTCATATAAGATCAATTTGGTCAAGTCTAAAATATTTTTTGATATTTATTCATGAAAACATAAGCACTGACTTTAAATTACACTGAGTCAGTAATTTCCAGCAAATTTTTATGTCACCTATTTGAATCACCACCAGGAAATTCCTCCATATGAGTGTCTATTGTGTATGTATTGAATTTCCTCACAATGAGGAGAGCGCTTCCTTTCCCATAGTTATAACCTCAGATGAATTGTAATCGCGTCAGAAAGAGGTTCTCATTATTTCCGCTAGACGTCAAAACGTATGAAGATTCTTTAACAACAAAATAACTTGTTATCCCAAACATTTTAGCAGTGGAGAGAACGATATATTTCCCGAAGAGGGCAGGTTGAAAGTCATACATACCACTGAGTTATCGTGCGCTTACATTGTGAGTATTATTTATCTCGTGCTCGAAAAAACATATAAATCGATCAGCTGGGCGCCATTGACCGGATATGGGAGAATAGACCGGAACACATTAATACAGAATGTTCTCACTTGGCATTATGATTGCTACTTTTTTAAATTTAAATTAGGTTGAAATCAAACAGTTGGCAAATAGGTCTGGTGGTTATAATGGTTGCAGGGCTTCGTGCATATTCTACTACCAAACAGCAATACTTCTTTTTGTTGTTTGTGTCCTGATATGAAGGGTGAGTAAACTACAGTAACTGCATATTGGACATAACATCTTAGTTACAAAGATTGGTGGCTATTGGCGATATAAGGAGTGATTAATATTTCTTACATCACGGCAGTGGTGACCATTTACCATCTGATTATATTTGGCAACCTGCCTACCTATTATAATTTAAAAAATGGCTTGATTTCGACGCCAGGACCTCAGAATGTGCAGTATAATGAGCTAGCAACTACACTGCCGAAGCAGTTTTAAGGGCTAAGTTTATTCACCATTCTTCTCTAAAATAAAGACAGACAGACATGACGCATATGGCGACCGGGAAGCGATGTCAATGTCACACGAGCCTTGCTCAGCGTCCGAATATAAGTAGATTTAGAAAATGTTTACCTTAACTCTAGATAGATTTTCCTCATTTTTAGCCTTCGAACCATTTGTAAATGTTTGTCACGTAACTATATTGTTTGATAAGCGTAACGTTTTGAACTTTGACCATAACGTTGGCAGAATATGAGAGACTAGTTTCCCCGCGTGGCTTTACCCGCGGTATGAGGGGTGGTGAGTGAAACCGATATTAGAGTTGTCAGTCTTTGTCGTTTTCTGTACAACGCGTAGACAAGATTTAATCAAGATTAGTTGAGCAGTTAATTAACGACTATAATTTGTCCCCTGTGCTTGTGTTTACACCGGTTCAATCGTCTTCCAGCCGGAACATAACTACTAATGCTGTTAGGCGATAGAATATATGATGAGTAAGCGGTACATACCCAGACGGGCTTGCATACCTACCACCAAGTCAAACCGAAACCTACCACCTACCGCCAAATTTCTAATATTGCCAATGTATATGGGCGGTGCTGACCACTTACCATCGTGCCCTATTTAGCGGTGGTCTTCCTATGTTATAAAACTTATCTCTTTATGATGTTAGAATGTTTCTGTAATCCGTAATAGCCTGTGAATGTCCCACTGCTGGGCTAAATGCCTCCTCTTCCTTTTTTGAGAAGAAAGTTTGGAGCTTATTTCACCACGCTGCTCCAGTTCGGGTTGGTGGAATACACATGTGGCAGGATTTCAGTAAAATTAGACACATGCAGGTTTCGTCACGATGTTTTCCTTCAGCGTCAAGCACGATATGAATTATAATTACAAATTAAGCACATGAAAATTCAGTGGTGCTTGCTCGGGTTTGAATCCACGATCATCGGTTAAGATTCAGATGTTCTTACCACTGGTCCATCTCAGCTCGGTTAAAATGTTTGTAATGATCAAATATTTGTTTTTAAAATCTAAGTTCTATGCTATATCAAATTAATCGTCATTCATTACAATAATTAAATATTACAAACGAATTCTGTTGACACGCGACATTGGAAACAATCATTATTATAACTCAAGGATACAAGTATCAATGTACCATGTCCACAAACGTCCACTCTCCAAAATCATCATGTCCAAAATCATTTATTTTACGAAAATTAAAATACACTTTATTTTGGAGAGCGGACGTTTGTGGACATGGTACATTGATGCTTGTATCCTTGAGTTATCAGGTAGATTCTTAGAAATACTTTAGAACTTTCATTTATGAAATTAAATCAAACTTGAGCAACCGATTCGACATTCATGTATTTATTTAGACAAAACATATATAACATTTTTTAACTATATATTATTGGTCAATTACACTATATGTGACCCAAAAATTCATAGACTGTGATAAAGTAAAAAAATTAAAAAAAAGAGTTTAACTTTGCACTGTGATTAAGATAAATGCGCGATAACTTTTTTTTCAAACCATGTCATGTGTCATTGAAAATGTCAAGTTCAAATGAATTATTTATAAATTCTCAATTTAAAATTAGGAATATTTTGAAGAAGTAGTTGTTATTGCTTATTTATTTATTTATTATAAATACCGTTTATTCCCAAAAAAAAAAACAAAATACAATCAGAACATACTTAAAAATTACGGAATCAGTCTAAGCTTAAACACATTCCTAAACATATTGTACAGCTTACTCATTACAATAGTATTAATACAGTCTGGTACTTTTTATGTAATAAATGTAAGTAAATAGATAAACTATAATCATGAAACAATTATAATTAATAACAACAATAGAAATAATAATTAGGAAGGATGACAATAATGTTCTGTAACATTATAAATTAACTAAATAATATTTAATATTTATTACTATAAAATAGATTACAATCATGAATTTAAATTAACTAAGAAAATAAAGAACATAAAAAAATTAATACAATAAAATTATCAAACTAAAAATTGTTGTAGATATTTGGCGGCTTTTACTTGGGGGGTTAGAGATGGTCGTTAGGGGATAACGTGGATGGGGTGCATGTCAGTCACCTCCACGTGGTGCACCCTGGGCAACGGGGTCGACCAGCAATCCGATGTTTTTCCGGAATGCTTGTCGATTGCGGCTGAGACTGACGCGGCGGAAGTGTCGCGGGCCGCTCCTGGGACTTCTCTGTTGCGCAGAGTTGACCAGCGAGCGGCTCCGTGGCAAATAGGAGGACTCCGGGGTCCTTTTGGGCCGCCGGAGAGAGAGAGGAGGAGTTGGTCTCCGGAGTCCTTTCGGGCTGCCGGAGACAGGAGTAGAGGAGTAGAGGAGGAGGGAGAGGCGGGTTCGTCCAGTTTCGGTGTCGATGCTGGGCGGACAGACTTCGGTCACCGCCTTCTCGAACTCGTTTCCCCATCCAGGCGCCAGCCTGTGGTGGGACCGAGGGCCTTGCCTTCACCGGCCGGGTCGAGAGGAGAAAACCTCAATAAAAAACAACAGGTGGGTCGCTCACCCAAAGCGACGGCCGCAGGCGGGGTCGCGGTGGTGTGCTAACGCGTTCCCGTAACCCCGCCACCATGCGGTGAGAAGGAAACGAGGAGGTTTTAGTGGGTAGGACGATGGCCTTCTGCCACGTGAGTCCCACATACCCGTCCCGGTCGTGTCCGGGCGGAAGGCGTAAATGCCTCTCCTCCTCGAAAAAAAAAAAAAAAAAAAAAAAAAGGGGATAACGTGGATAGCATTGAGTTTAATACTTTGCAAGAGATGACTACACTCTACACTTCCCGTTAACAGCTTTTTAAGAAACGTTATATCTAATAGTATGCGCTGATTATTTAGCGACATAATAATAATATTCTCCAGACCAATTTCGGACACGGCAGTCATACTCAAGAGAGATTAGCCAACTGCGCAGGAGAAATTATAGTGCACAAGTATGTGAGCAAACACAGATGCACTCTCTATTCCCTTACTCTCATAATCCGATGGGATGGCAATCCGACACGACTGGAAAGAGTTCAGGCGCAGGACCAACGGCTTTACGTGCTTTCCGAGGCACAGGAGTTTCCTTTCGCACTTCCAACATCCCGACTCCGGACTGTTCCGCAACGTTTACTTTTTTATCACATTCGATCAGTTCATCACAAATGATAATTAATAAAATTAAAAAAGTAATTGTTATTACAAATGCAATATCGTTATTTACTTGTACTAAACGTTGAGGAAAAGTTTACCGGATATACCGTTAGAGATTTCCTATGTCAATAAATATAATATAATGCTTATTATAATGGAGATTTGTTTTGAAATAGTTTCGCGGTTTCTTGCAAATGCGCATCGGACTTCCTCCTAAAAAATATTGTTAATTGTTCGTTTGTATTTACACATCTTTGTGTTTATATATATTTTTTATTTATCATTATTAGTTAATATATAGATAAAACATATATTTGTACTCACACTATACTCACACAGAAAAAATTATAAAAGCGTAATTCATTTTTGGCCTATATATCATATCTTAATTTACTGTATATAAAATATAAATATTAATTGTAACGCTGTTAAACTACTTCATACAAAATTTTATCAAAAGTGGTTTTATGGTTATGCCGTGAAAGCGTTACAGACAGAAAGACAGACAGAGTTACTTTCCTTATTATTATATCAGTGTAGTTTATTCAAAAACTACTTAAATTCGACGTCGGGATCGGTAGCTAGTGTCACATGGCTTGCGTTATACGTAAACGATTTTTAGTGAATAAGACTTCCCACACAACTTAGTTCCCCCAGCAGCAGCCTTGGAATGAAGGCTTACTTTGCATGAAAGCAAATAAAATTATTACTTTGTAATATATTATATTTCTTGAAAAACTCATAAGGAAAATTGTCGTTGAAGAAGCGGTTAAATTATATTAGAATCCGAACGGAAGGCTGAGTGTGTGGAGAAGTCATGTCGTTCTATACACAAACACATAATGTTTTGGTATTCTTATCTTTCGGGATAAAATCTTGATCGCACTCCTGAAATATCAGATCTGGTTGTGAGTCTGAGTGCAAAAATATTCAAGTAAATGTTTTGTATTTTATGGAAAATATAAAAAAAACTAACCTACATATGTGTGATATAAAAAAAAACCAAGAACAATTTAACGTTTGTGGCGTTTTTTGTTTGTTAAATTAGTTAAATGATCCCGCCTACATACATTATACTTTCACACGTTACTTAAACTGACCCAATTTTTGCATAATTTAAAACTCTGTTTTCCTTAGCCGCTTAGATATTTAGTTATTAAATTAAGATGTTATTCTATGTTTTTAGCTTAGAATATAATGTTATTATAGCTTTTGTATATTATATATCTTACTCAGCAGAGACAGAAATTGTCGAAAACGTATGTCGAATGAAAATCTACACACGTTAAATGGACCTCTCCTCTTCTCCTTTGAGTAATAGTTAGTTATAAGCTAGTTTGCTAGTTGTAATAGTACAATATAATGTGCACAACTTAAAACAACAGCTTGCGTGATTCAAGATCATATTTATAGTGAGTATTTGTTTTATTTGTCAATGGTGTAATGGTATTGATAGTTTTCGATCATTTAATTTTTTTATGTAAGAGGGGGCAAACTTATAAGAGGCTCACCTGATGGAATGTGACCACCACCGCCCATGGACGCCTGCAACACCCGAGGGCTTGCAGGTGCATATAATAATGTAAATTCGGAATTTGAAAATCGTGGGTTGCAATGATGTGATGGTTTTAGGAGCATGTGCGGAATAGCTAGAATCTCGCTACTAACGCGTATTACATTGCCTTTATTGACAAATAAAGTAAAGTAAATATTGAGTTTTAATCAAATCAAACCTAATCAATACATTGATAAGTCACATTCGAGATCTTTCAATCAAATGACCGTTGAATGAATGATGTTTGACCGATTTTCTTATCTATATGAGTAATGAATCTGTAACAAGGTCGTTTGTTAGAAACGATACACTATTTTGAAAAATATTCGCTGCTGGTTACCCTGAAGACTTATTTAAAGTTACCGTGTATATCAAAGTAATATATTTTATTTATTCCATTCTCCATTAGCGTGCGTGCGTTCTTCGCGTTCGCATTCTGTTTTCTTCTCAAAAGAAGTCCTTGAGAAAGTCCTTCAATATTTTCTTGATAATCACTCCACAATTCAGCTTATTACATATTTCAGGTACTAAAGAACTAATATGTCATTATATATACTAATAAATAGCTTTTGAATTATATTACCTTCTCTTATGAGCCGAGATGGTCTAGTGGTTAGAAAACCCGAATTTGAGGTGAAAATTGTGAGTTCGAGTCCGAGCTGCACCACTGAATTTTTACACGCTTAATTTGTGTTATTATATATCTCGTGCTCGGCGGTAAAAGAAACAATTGACGTCTACCCACTCATCACACATTCTACCGTCAAACAGCAACATACTTCGTATTGGGTTCATCCGTTTTGAAGTTCGTATATTCGTTCCCTAGGTTGGTGGCGCCTTAACGACGAAGTAATTTGCCAGTCTGCCTACCCATTTCTTAAAAAAAAAATTAGTGTCAATATCAACAAGTAATCAAAAACTATTTTCAGTTTCAAAATATATGTCCTAAATAATATTACAACGTCTGTTTTGAGCTGTTTTATGTAACAGCATCCAGATTTTACGTTAGTCGATGAAAGGCCAAGGCTGATATTCTACGACATCCTTCGTGACAGCACCGCAATCCTGTTATTTCCAGAGACAAAGATACGGGATTTGTCCAGTATATAATGTAATACTATACAAGGATTTATTCAAATAACTCGTGGTTCAGTTATTTACCATTTTATATCCTTTGATAAACGAGACAGCTCAAAGCGTACTCGAATCTTAAGCCAATATTCAAATGCAGCCTCGTATCACTGTGTCATCAATTTTCAATTATAAGGAAAACATTGTGAGGAAACCTGCACTTGTCAAAAGATTATTTGACAATTTTTTATGATGTTATCTTTTAGTCACCAGAGACGTTTTGAACGTCCTATCGGTTTATAGTTTGGTAGTTTTATGAGCCCGAATATTTTCTGAATCATAATTTTTGGATTGTATTTTTTTTTTTGTATTATTTTAGTCTACATCTCATTTTGTGTTGGTTATTGACAATTTAACAAATTTATATAGTAGAATAGAGTAACGTGATGTTATAAATCCAATTTTATTAAAATAAGAGAACCCTTAGTCCAGCGCACCAGCATGGGACCTTTTAAATTATTTCTTAAAATGTATAAAAAAAAGTAATAATTTATTTATAAAATAGGTATGATAATAATAATCACAGACAAATGCGGCAACTGATGAGTCAAGTGGAACGCGTATAAACACTCACTCTTCTTCACTTTTGAAAACTGGAACGCAACAATATTTAGTATTGTTGTTTGACGGTAGAATGTTATAAATGATTGGTACCTACCCAGGCGTGCTTGTACTGATCTCTACTACAGGTCAGGTGATTATTCGTGGCAATACAAAAAACAATTGTTATTGTTGAAAAGTCTCCTTTTATGCGCATAATGTAATGGTTACTGGCTACATTTTAAGCCAAGATGGCGCGGGCATAGCTCATATCAATATGGAAAGTTTATCTAAGAGGGTCATTTCCCAAGATAAACATCCATTCCCATGAGATGATCAGGAAATTGTATTTCAATGAGCGCCGTCCACGTAAGTTCAGAGACGCGTTCAAAGTGGTCCGTAAGATGCAAAACAATCGCGCGTCATTGAACACAGTCGTCAATGAAATATAAACATTGTACAAGTAAATGAAAGGTAAACGACCTCATGAAATTATAATTTAATTAATAAATAATAGAAATGAAATCAGCTATTTTGTATTTACTTAGAAAAATCTACCAACAATTCATCTATATATCTATATATTATTTATTTACTGGTGGTAGGGCTTTGTGCAAGCTCGTCTGGGTAGGTACCACCCACTCATCAGATATGCTACCGCAAAACAGCAATACTTGATAATGTTGTGTTCCGGTTTGAAGGGTGAGTGAGCCAGTGTAATTACAGGCACAAGGGACATAAAATCTTAGTTCCCAAGGTTGGTGGCGCATTGGATATGTAAGCGATGGTTGACATTTCTTACAATGCCAATGTCTAAGAGCGTTGGTGACCACTTACCATCAGGTGGCCCATATGCTCGTCCGCCTTCCTATTCTATAAAAAAAAAAAAAATATAAAAAAATAATCATTGTCGGTCCGTTTATGTTTCTATACCATTCAACCGATTAAGTTTATCTTTTTTGACACTCAAGTAAGAGTTTTTTATATTATCAACGTAAATTAGATGGCGAGTTGTATCGTATCAGATAAGTGTTAATAAAAAAAAAGAAATATTGCAACGCATGCCGGCAATTAGCCACTGTTTATTATGATATTACTAATGGCCTTACTTATAAATGTCGTTTAGAAGTTGATTAGTTAAACAATGCTTTGTATTTTGTCTTCTTCTTTTGAATGTCAAATCAATAATGACAAAAAAGGTAGTGTTTAACTGTATATTTTTAATAAGCGGAGTTAAATGTTAAATTTATTAAAAGAAATATACATTCGAGGTCATATCTTCAAAAAAATATAATATTGTGAACGAATATGAAAAGGAACGGGCCTGCCACCCTAATTTTGGTAATGGAATAATATACATCGTAACATGTTGCCAGTTATCAATTGAGCAAACGCCAGTGCACTGGCTTACAAACGCAAGAAATCAAAATATATTTTGTACGGTGAATATAAATAATTTGAATTGTTTCAATGTAACTTGATTAGTTAATAAATGTGTATCTAAAATTGCAAGGAAACCCGCGGTCAGAACGGATATACACGCGACAATATATAAATATGCCGTGACCGGCGCAAGCGCACTCAGACGGCTTCCTGTACTACCAAGGCGCTGCCCTTGCGCGTACTACTATCATACCAAACGAACGAACGATTTCAAAGCGTGTGGACTGTGATATTTAATATATTATAATTTAATTATAACGAAAAATATAATAATTAAATACAGTTATTAAAATGGGTGTCATTGAAGGGGAGGTATCGGCGCCTAAGCCTGGTGAGTTTGTGTTAATTATTTCCAAAATTACTTTAATAATAGAAATATGTAATTGTATGGTGTGTAATTTCGAATTGTAGGTCATACTACATACTTATTTGTCAAGTTTACTTCCGGACTTGAAAGTGTACGTGCAATTAAATATTTAATATAAATTATACCAAAATAAACTATAATTCTCTAGTTATAGAACTAATAAAAATATAAGTAATAAACGGTAAAGCTATAAATTGTTTTAAGACAAATTCTAATTATTGTAAAAGTAATTATTTCATAGCTAGTTTATTGGTTTTATCTAGGACGATAACAATCATTTATGATAAAGGAAATAAGGTTCCGTTATCATATATAAATAAAAAATAATGTTTGTATGTTTGTACTCTATGCATTAATATTAATACATATTAAATCATTCAAACGATTTTGATGAAACTTTGTTTAGTTGATCTGCGTAAACTCACAACGGTTCCTGGCCTATTACTATACCCGTGCGAAGCCGGGAAGGGTAGCTAGTTATAAATAAAATGCAATGCTTACTCCATGCAATCAAACCTATCACAATATTTAATCTCAGAATAAAAATAAAAGCACTTTGGTTGGGTGGCCTTTAATCTTTTACAATGGTTAATTGACGAATATTTAATATAAATTAAATCTAACTATAGCCTCAAATGAGTATACCTTCTAGAGAATAGATTTATTTGAGCTTATGTATTAATAAGATTTCAAAATTCGAACACATTTTATATCAATATTTTATATCAACTCGGAGCATTCTTAAAACGAACATTCGAAAAATATGATTCCATTTTTAATATTACACAGATAACGTATTTTTACATATTATTGTCTTGTACATTTATTAAAAATAAAATTATATAAAAAAATATTTGTATTAAAATGATATTAAATACGGCTTTTTTACGTGTAAAGTATTTAGTGCCTCAATATTTTTTTTAAAACGTGAAAGAAATTAGGTTTTAATTATTTCTTTCCTGATAACAACATTAATGACTTGTTCCCGTCAAAGATTTACTAGTCATGAATTGTGTAGTAATTTATTTTTAAAAACTTATATTATACATTAAATTACTTTATAAAAATCAACGTAAAACTGTAAACTCAACTCGAAATTGATTACTATTCTATGGCTACATTAAAATGGAACTCTTGTTAATATTTCGAACAACAGTGCTATTCTGTAAGGACTCACTTCATTACTCACCCGTGAAATGTTGACAGCCGACTTATGACGATATACTATTTTGATGCGTGTATTCTTAAAATGCTATAATTATTATGGTGAATGTTGACACTTTTTGAAATTTCGCGACCGTTCTCTGCTGTAAGTTTCGAATTTGTTCATACGGAATAGCCCTGCAGCATGCTGTAAGAATAATGTAAACGCGTTGGAAGACGTTTTCAAAACGCTGGATTGGACTAGGTATGGAGTCAATGTAAACGGCGAGTACATCTCACACCTTCGATTTGCCGACGATATCGTCATCATAGCAGAGTCGCTGGAACAACTCACCGAAATGCTGCGTAGCCTAGGCGAGTCTTCCCGGCGTGTCGGTCTCGGTATGAACTTGGAAAAGACCAAGGTCATGTTCAATAGGCATGTCGTGCCGGGACCGATATACGTCGAGGGGAAACCTCTCGAAGTTGTTAGTGAATATACCTACCTAGGACAGATAATACAAGTCGGTAGGAACAACTTCGAGAAGGAAGCCGATCGAAGAATTCGCTTGGGATGGGCAGCATTTGGCAATCTTCGTCAAGTCCTCAAGTCGTCTATACCGCAATGTTTGAAGACGAAAGTCTTCAACCAATGCGTCTTACCTGCCATGACATACGGTGCCGAAACGTGGACACTAACTGCGGGACTAGTCCACAAATTCAAAGTCGCTCAGCGTGCTATGGAGCGAGCTATGCTCGGAGTATCTTTGAAGGATAAGATCAGAAATGAGATTATCCGGAAAAGAACCGGAGTCACCGACATAGCTTGCAAAATTAGCAGGCTGAAGTGGCAGTGGGCTGGTCACGTATGTCGTAGGACCGATGGCCGTTGGAGCAGACGAGTCCTAGAGTGGAGACCGCGAATCGGCAAGCGCAGCGTAGGGCGCCCTCCAGCCAGGTGGACCGACGACCTCAAGAAGGTGGCGGGCACCAACTGGATGCGGAAGGCGGAGGACAGGGAGCTTTGGCGCACCTTGGGAGAGGCCTATGTTCAGCAGTGGACAACGATTGGCTGTTGATTGATGCTGTAAGATCTCACTTTGTATCTCCCTCGTGAAATGTCGCAAACCGTCTGACGGTGATATGCTATTTTGATACGTATATCCTTTAAATGTAATAATAATTAAAGTCAATATCGCATATCATATTCTGAAACTTTTCGATTGTATTCTGCGGTGATTTTCGTATATGGTTTTACAGAATTGCTCTAAATTGTGTGAAGTCCATCATCATCACATCCATCTCCGTGTATCAGGCAAGTCAACGGTCAAGCGCTGGCCTATTATATATAATAGTAAAAAAAACCATGATATCCATGTGTTGGGGACATCAGTAAGTTCCGATGTAGAACAAAATATCAAGTATTATTTAAACATAGCAGAATATATAATTATAACTTTAACTTGGTGGTATGTCTTTGTGCAAGCCCGTCTGCTTAGGTACCGTCCACTCATCACTTATTCTATTTTGAATTGTTGAGTCCCAGTTTGAAGGGTGAGTGAGCCAGTGTAACTAAATGCAAAAGAGAAATAATATATTGGTTCTCAAGGTGCATTGGTAATTAAAGGAATTTTTAATATTAATAGTCGTAGTAGCCACTTACCATCAGGTTGCCCATTTGTTAGACTGCCTACTTTAAAACAAAACCTGATAATTAGGATAATATAAAAATACTTAATTATGCAATTAAAAAGGATAAAATAAAATTATAAAGATATATACATACAAATTAGTATTGTACACAGAACACTGTAACTCAGACTAAGCTAGGTATTCAGTAGAAGCTAAGTAGCCAATGGAATCTTAGAAGTGTTTTTTTTTTTTTTTGGTATCTGATTATAAATGTCGATAAAATTGAAAAAACCTAAATCGATCACCAGTCACTAATTACGTCGATGATTAACATAAAACCACGAAACCCAGCGAATTAAAAACACAAATTAAGCGCATGGATAAGCGTCCAGCTTCAAAGACATTAGCGATATTTACCGATTGTTTCTTGGAATATTTGTAATTTATTTAAAAAAAATTACGGCAATTTTTATTGTCTTACTGACACCACTATTTTTAATAATAGATAATTATTAATTTGTACGTTTCATTTCTGCCTTATACATACATATGTGTCCACCAACCACGGAACAGCGTGGTGGAGTATGCTCAAAAACTTCTCCTTCAAGGTACGACATTTTGAACTAATACAATTTCTATATAAAATATAAAACTTATACGTTTATGAGTAATTGTAGCATATGTATGTAAAAAACTTGAATTATTTATTTATAAGTGATGTTTGTACAAGATTACAATAAATAAATATTTTAAGATAATATAATCTGAACCAATTTAATATGAATATATTTATAAATCAATACATAATAACTAAAGACTGCATATAATCAATGTTACTGACTATAAATGGATTCATTAAAAAAATACAATAAAAACTGTCATATAGAGACCGCACGTTTAAAACATTAAGTATTCTTAAACAGAGTCAAAACGATCAAACACAACACAGACATCAATAACGCAAAAAGTTAACAAACAATGGAAATTAAGTTTGCTTACAAAAACAGAACGAACTGCGTCTATTGATAGCGATCACAGATAAAAAAGAAAAAAAACACGCTTATAGGTATTCCCTATTCTATTATTTTTTGTCTTTGTCATTTATTTATGGAAGGAAGAAGTGCAAATGAGCCACCTTATTGTAAATAGACAACTCGATATACCGCTTCAAGAACTAAGTATTAAGCTATTCATGTACCGCAAATACGCAGCAGTGATTTAAGATGTTTTATCCCTACAATATTGTGCAGGTAATAAATATGTTAAATCACCTTCCTAAATAGTAATCAAAATGAAAAAAAAAAACAAAAATTATTTTACTCTATAATAATTGAAGTAAGCACTTTTATAGATTTTTTAGATATTCTATGAACAAGAAAATCAAAGTAAAAACGGGGTTTATTTTTAAAATTGACAAATTTTTGACGAGGCGGTTGGTGTAGTTGGTGGATGCTTGCCTTTCACGCCGAAGGTTGTGGGTTCGATTCCCATCCAGGACAGATATTTGTATGCATGAACATATCTGTTTGTCCTGAATCTATATAAGTATGTATTTACAAAAGAAAAATAGTATATGTAGTATATCAGTTGTCTGGTTTCCATAGTACAAGCTCTGTACAAGCTTAATTTGGGATCAGACGGTCACAGGAAAAAAAAAGAAATGACACACAACAGTACAGAGGAGCGGATACAAAAGTCAGTAATGGTGTGGTTTTTTAATGGCAATATGTTCCGGTACCAGCCTTATCGGATCTGTATATACGTGTTCCAAGCTATCATATTACTATGGCTCAAAGGGTCAGTGAGCCAGTGTAACTACAGGCATAAGGTACATGACATCTTAGTTCTCAAGGTTGGTGGCGTATTGGCGATGTAAGTAATGATTAATATTTCTTACATCACCGATGTCCCCATCGCCATGTAGTCCATTCAACCATCCGCCTACCTATAACATAAAAAAAAAACTTAAAACAAAAAAATTTAAACAGGTGATAATCTAGTTACAACAATTGTCCTTGTACACCCCGTGACCACAGTCCTTCTCAAAATCCTTTTAAATTATGTCTTCGTGACACAGTTCTACCGATCGATTGGTTATCAAGCGCGAGGTTCCATTACGTATCACTATTATTTTCCCACGGCTTCGATTGCTTTAGTGAGCGGTATAAAAAAGTAGCCTAATAATTTCATCAAATTCGGTTCAGTGTTTTACCCGTGAAAGCGCAACAGACAGACAGAGTTGCGTTCGTATTTATAATATTATATATAATATAATATTCTTATTTCAATGAGTTGTACAAACTCCCTTGAGTTAAAAGTGTAACGGCAATTTTTTTTTTCGGATCAATGCAGATTTAATGCATTCGCTGATATATATTTAAATTGTATTATTGTACTTTTAATTGTATAAAATTCGTTACACTTTTGGGCTGATATGGCCCAGTGGTTAGAACACGTGAATTTGAATCGCGGAATGAGGCTTAAGCCCAAGGCAACAAAACATAATTTTCCTGTGCTTAATTTGTGTTTAATTCGTAATGTGCTCAACGATTAAGGAATACACTGTGAAGAAACGTGTATGTGTCTTAAATTCACAATCTATTCACTATAACGCAATGTGCTCGCTCACTCGTTTTCTTTATAAACGACCGCCGTGGTCAGAATAAGAATCACACAATAATATTAATATTTGATATTCCACAGATGACAAAAAACATAATATTATGTTTTATTTTTATGACATGTTTGTTTGTTTATGTATGTCCTCAAACATTATACATAGCAGTTTATATAACGAATGATCTACTTATATATGTGCGTATCATTTCCGCGTGTATTCATAACAAATACAATAACGAAAGCCGCTGAAACTCGCTCGAAGCAAACAATCAACTTCACAGGTGGTTTGATCTCATTGTGATAAAACCACATTATATTTGATACGCATGGTTTAAGCCCATTCGAGAACTTACTCGTGAATATGTTTAGGAATTGATTTATGTTATTAATTTAACTAGTTAAGTTATATAAATTGTATTTAAAAAATATTTGTGTAGTTAAATATTTAGATTTATCGAAAAGGATTCTAATGGTTTTTGATTACCTATAAGTATGTTAATAATGGAGTCAAAAAATGTTTCTTTTTTTTAATGTATGATCAGCGTTATTTTTTTCGATAAGGTCCAATTTCAATGGTTAACTATTTTTGGTTTGTTAGAAAGGTAATATAATTTGTTTCAAATCTGATAATGTGATCCATGACAAAATCATCAAATTAAAACCAACAACGGTAAAATGAAAAGTAACGTCAACAGAAACATATATTTTTTATCGTGATGATTTGACGTTTGTGACAATATATAATAAAATATTATGAATATTTATTTTTAAGTGACAAATGATTGAGGGTTGAAGTTTTTGTTACCATTATTTTTTTAAAATATATAACCGTCGTTAGAATAATTCCTTCTACTTGTAATAGATTCCTTGGCTTGGCACTGAAGTAACACTGAAGTGGACTGTATAAAGAAAATTATATTTTAAAAATGGAACACATAGCTTATAAGTAGGTTATAAAATTGTAGTCTATTCTTTATATTAGAACCTTTTCGCTTTATATTGCAAAACTAAATCTGGACTTTTAGTTTGCAACTGATATAATTTCATTACGACATGGACGATGTTTTTATTATAAAGTATTTGTAATTAAGTAACAATGATCGTGTGTCCTTGAACACTTTGAGTGATGTCGCAAAAGTTTCTCTAAAGACGGATCTATCGATCAGTATACTTAATAAAAGTTATCAAAGTGATATCTGACGTTGTAATAAATTACGAAATCAATTTTTAGTTTTTTTTTATTTTATTTATTTATAAATACATAAAAAAGCCGAGATGGCCCAGAGGTTAGAACGCGTGAATCTTAACCGATGATCGTGGGTTCAAACCCAGGCAAGCACCACTGAATTTTCATGTGTTTAGTTTGTGTTTATAATTCATCTCGTGCTTGACGGTGAAGGAAAGCATCGTGAGGAAACCTGTATGTGTCTAATTTTACTGTAATTCTGACACTTGTGTATTCCATCATCCCGCATTGGAGCAGCGTGGTGGAATAAGCTCTAAGCCTTCTCCTCAAAAAAAAAGGAGAAGAGGCCTTAACCGAGCAGTGGGACGTTCATAAGTTGTTACTGGACTTCCTCTGTGGTCTAGTGGCTTGATATAAGGCCGCAGACCCGGAGGTCCTGGTTTCAATTCCCAGGTCGGGCCAATAAAAAAGTTATTGGATTTTTCTGTCAGAAAATCTCCGTAGCAGCCCGGAGTCTGGAAGTTGGAAGTGTGTACACTCCCGTGCCTCGGAAAGCACGTAAAGCTTGTTGCTTGGTCTGCGCCTGTACTCTTTCTGGTCGTGTCGGATTGCCGTCCCATCGGATTATGAAAGAGAGAGAAGAGCACCTGTGTTTGCAGACACACTTGTGCACAATAATATCTCCTGTTTAGTTGGCTAATATCTCTTGAGATTGGCTGCCGTGACCGAAATCGGTCGGAAGGTCATTATTATTTATTTACTATACTGTACTGCACTGTACATAAAATCACAAAAAATATTCATAGTTTTATGAGGGGAATTTAATCAAATAAAACTTAAAAAGTATTTAAATAATTAATTAACACAGCGCTTAGCGTTGTAAGCGGTCTGGGCTGATTGTCACGAGACCTTATAGATGACATAAGGGTTAGCGACAATGATGATTTAATTAAGTTTCACGAAGATATTATCGTTACTTATAAATGCAAAAATGTGTTTGTTCGTCTTTATTGCTTTCACGTCATAACTACCCAATCGAAATAGTTATATATATATATATATATATATATATATATATATATAACTATGTTTATTTGCACTACACCTCTCTGTAAGTTAATCTTCTTGTGTAAGAAATTGTCCATAACAGATCGCTATCACGGTGACGCCAACTTTGCGTGCAATTTTTATTATATTTCCTTAAAACTAATTGATCTTATAATTAAATGCAATATTTTTTTCTATAATGATCAATCACTTCTAATTAATTTAGATATTATCGTTGTCGAGTCCATGTTCAGTTCTAAATAGTCTTGCCCTTGTTTCGATTGACACTGGCTCCATATTTTTTTTATTTATTTTTTAGTATAGGTAAGTGAACGAGCATATGGAGCACGTGATGGTAAGTGGTCACGAACACCCATAGACATTGCCATTGTAAGAAATGTTAACCATCGCTTACATCGCTATTGCGCTACCAACTTTGGGAACTAAGATGTTATGTCCCTTGTGCCTGTAGTTACACTGGCTTACTCACCCTTCAAACTGGAACACAACAATACCAAGTAAGTTTTGCTGTAGAATATCTGATGAGTGCGTGGTACCTACCCAGACGAGCGTGCAAAGCCCTACCACCAGTACTTAGTATAACGATATAGTAAAAGTATAGTATAAAATAACTGATGCGTATTGTTAATAATTAACAGGACCGTATTGGTAAAATTTATTGAAGTTGTTTTTTTTTTTTCAATCATGTTCTCTGTCGTGATTATAGCGTGGTTGTAACAATTTTCTGTATTTCTGTTCGGATGAACGCGGTATTGTGCGAATAAACCTTGAAAATGTCACGGTCGCTGTGTCAACGTAACTGCTTAGCGATTACATTGAAAACATCTATTACTATAAACGTAGCAGGGGCTGTCTGTTTATTATTATTATTATTAAAACATTTCAATCTCAAGTTTGAGTTAAAAAATATAACTATATAAAAATTGATGTTGATATGTCTGTTTGGGTTTACATTTTGACATAATTTAACTGATTACTATGAAATTTTGTACTTTTGGCTTATATAGCTTGACGTACAATCACAACTGCTACACCGTTCAATCAAATACCATACGGTATGGTACACAGGCAAAACAAATCTGAGTTTGGCTATTATGTATATATTGCAAAATTCTATTAATTAATAATGGATACGATATGTCCCCGATTATTCCGATCAAACTTCGACCGAAACACAACTGGATCGTTGTGTTAGTGAAATAATAAACGGATACACAGCAGCGATGACATTTCTATTCGGTTTCTATAACGAAATTGTAAAATGTTATTAGTAGTATTGTCCTGTTGAGCTTCGTTCGAGGATACTTCTCAGATCTGAGCTGTCTTTTCGGATGAAATCCGAATAGTTCTTATAATAATATTTATTTCTTTTTCTAAAATATAATTGTAATTATTTGGCGCTAAGATAAATGCTATGTATTTGAAATGACAAATACATTCAATTGATAGCACTTAAGTGGTAAAATATAGATTAGATAAGCACAGAAGCTATATCTCAAGTGTTTTTATCCAGGTTAGATCACTCGATTGCTCTGATTGCATACATTACTCTCTTGTATCAAAATAGGTTATGGTCAGCTTGTACGTAAGGGGCGGAGTTAACATACGCGATTAGGTGAAGCAGCGATTATCAACATGTTGAAGAGTTGGGAGCCAATTCTACTGACATAACGATGTCAATACGTTCCCGATAATTTGTAACGGTTACGATACATTCCCGATTCTATTCTGATTGAACTTGAACCGAACTGCAAATAAATCGTTCTGTTAGTAGAATAGGGAATCGGTTAAACAGCGACGATAAAGTTTTGATTCGAATGCGATAAAATAGCAATTTGTTAGTAGAATTTAACTCCTGTACGGTTTCAGACGTTATTATGAAAATTATTATTATTATTTTTTTTATTTATAGAATAGAAAGGTGGACGAGCATATAATAAGATACTATGTATACATATCAGGCGTTCTATATTATATTCAATTTAAAGTGACTACATTCACAAATATCATAAATATATTAAAGTTGATTGTTAAGAAAATGTTTAAAATGCGAAACATTTCAACACGTGACAGAGTACACAAATTAACGTTTTGTTCAAAATATGCGTCCATAATAAGTGTCCCTTTGTATAAGAACCGTCTGTAACACTACAATCAATCAATCAATCAACAGCCAATCGTTGTCCACTGCTGAACATAGGCCTCTCCCAAGGTGCGCCAAAGCTCCCTGTCATCCGCCTTCCGCATCCAGTTGGTACCCGCCACCTTCTTAAGGTCGTCGGTCCACCTGGCTGGAGGGTGCCCTACGCTGCGCTTGCCGATTCGCGGTCTCCACTCTAGGACTCGTCTGCTCCAACGGCCATCGATCCTACGACATACGTGACCAGTCCACTGCCACTTCAGCCTGCTAATTTTGCAAGCTATGTCGGTGACTCCGGTTCTTTTCCGGATAATCTCATTTCTGATCTTATCCTTCGAAGATACTCCGAGCATAGCTCGCTCCATAGCACGCTGAGCGACTTTGAATTTGTGGACTAGTCCCGCAGTTAGTGTCCACGTTTCGGCACCGTATGTCATGGCAGGTAAGACGCATTGGTTGAAGACTTTCGTCTTCAAACATTGCGGTATAGACGACTTGAGGACTTGACGAAGGTTGCCAAATGCTGCCCATCCCAAGCGAATTCTTCGATCGGCTTCCTTCTCGAAGTTGTTCCTACCGACTTGTATTA
The DNA here is from genome assembly GCF_905147045.1 of Nymphalis io. Classification (NCBI taxonomy): domain Eukaryota; kingdom Metazoa; phylum Arthropoda; class Insecta; order Lepidoptera; family Nymphalidae; genus Nymphalis; species Nymphalis io. The sequence continues at coordinate 12,814,185 of NC_065902.1, forward strand.
TCTGTCCTAGGTAGGTATATTTACTAACAACTTCGAGAGGTTTCCCCTCGACGTATATCGGTCTCGGCACGACATGCCTATTGAACATGACCTTGGTCTTGTCCAAGTTTATACCGAGACCGACACACCGGGAAGACTCGCCTAGGCTACGCAGCATTTCGGTGAGTTGTTCCAGCGACTCTGCTATGATGACGATATCGTCGGCAAATCGAAGGTGTGAGATGTACTCGCCGTTTACATTGACTCCATACCTAGTCCAATCCAGCGTCTTGAAACCGTCTTCCAACGCGTTGGTGAACAGTTTCGGGGATATTACATCCCCCCTGTCTCACCCCTCTGCGCAGTTGGATCGCCTTCGTCTTACAGTCCTGGATGTGGACAGTCATTGTAGCGGCGTTGTACAGACATCTCAGTACCTCGATATATCTCCAATCGATATGACATCTCTGCAATGAGTCGAGCACTGCCCAGGTTTCGATGGAGTCGAAGGCTTTCTCGTAGTCCACAAATGCCATACACAGCGGCTGATTGTACTCTTCGGTCTTCTGCACAATCTGCCGAACAGTATGGATGTGGTCCACGGTGCTGTAGCCTGATCGAAAGCCGGCTTGCTCTGGGGGCTGGAACTCGTCAAGTCGTCTGGCGAGACGGTTCGTGACGACTCTTGAGAACAGCTTATACACGTGACTCAGGAGGGAGATTGGTCTGTAGTTTCTCAAGAGGGTTTTATCACCTTTCTTGAAAAACAGTACCACCTCACTCTCGCTCCACGTTTCCGGGGTCTTGCCATGTTGGATGACGGAATTAAAGGGGCTTGCTAGCTCTTTCAGGAGTCCCGCCTGCCTTAAGCAACTCTGTTATGATTCCGTCATCTCCCGGAGCTTTGTTGTTTTTAAGCTGTTCTAGAGCCGCCCTAATCTCGCCTTGGTCAACGACCGGGAGCTCCTCGGAGTAATGGCGCATAAGAGGGGCGCGCTGGTCATCAATACTGATTCCCACGGGTTTATCCGATCTTGAAGAGAACAAGTGCTCATAAAACCTCTCTACTTCTCCGACAATCTCAGGCCTAGAGGTAACGACCCCACCATTCTCAGTTTTAAGTTTTGTCAGACGCGGCCTCCCAAACTTGCGAGCGAACACTTTCGATCCCCGATTTTGCTCAATCGCAGCCTTGATGGCACGGGTATTGGAGCGTCGGAGATCGCGTCGCGTCAGCGTTTTTATTGTTCGGTTTAAGGCCTTATCTGACAAAAACGATGGTAGTTCTCGTCGTTTTCTCATGAGCTCGAGTGTCTCAGCAGAGAGTTCTGGTGCGTTGTCTCTTCTCTGTGGCGGAAAACACTTGCGGGATGTGTTTTGCAGTATTTTGACCAGCGTGTCGGTTTTCTCATCAATGCTGTTTAACGTTGTAACACTACAAAGATACCAGAATGATCTCGAGCTGATCCTGATAGTTGTCGTCGTCACGTCTACAAAAGCCCTGTAGGTCAAGGTCAGCACGAAGTTCACGCTTATTTGGAGAGGTAAAAAGAAATATAATAAATTTCTTAAAAAAATATATTGCTATTAGTCTCTTAGATGATCTTTTTAGGTGTTGGTTTTTATTTGTGTGTATGTATGAGTTTAAAATATTACGTTAAGCATTTATTATGTATCACATAAAAAATTAAACTAAAAACGATCTGGTTCAAGAGACTTTATGCAAGAACGCTTCTGTGACGTCGAAATTCCTTGAATTTTACATCTCGTCGATATTCAGTCATCTAACATAGCAGCGCGTTGAAATCTTCCCCATATTTGATATGCAAAACATAACATTTATATACAATTGGAAAAAAGGCACCTGCATGAAACTTAAAGCAAAGTATCTTAAAAGATATATTTTATTACACAAATAAAAGGCGTGGATACAGTCGAAAGAATTAATTATATTCAGATAGTCACAAAAATATTAGGGATTAGCTATTATTTCCAAAAAAATTACAGTTAAATAATGTTATTGTCTCTAGGCCAGCTTCTCTAGCGTGCTGTCTGGATTATTTTGTGGGTAACTGATCCGCGACCCGTGTCGATCGGGTGAGTCGTACCGTAATTTCTCAATAAATGGACAATCTAACGCAAAAAGTCTTATCAAATCTGACTGGTAGATCTTTAAAGTCTCAATAATTCCAACATATCAACTCTTCGGCTTTATTTAATACTGTATTTTATAAAATGTATAAAATTGGTTGCTTACAGATGCTAAATAGCCCTCTAATATGAATAAATTAACGAGTAGACTAAGCTCTGCGGCATTTGCCAATAAATATTTTTGATTATTTGATGTCGATACGGTTCGCCTGACTTATTTCAGAATTATTTCTTAGAAATTTGTTTTGATGGGTAATGTCATTTTAGGGTAATTTAGCCGATGTCATTACGATAGCCCTCTTAGGGTAAACTTATTATATTTCATGAGCCGTTAATTTTATTTAAGAAATAATTTAAATTTAATGCTTATATATCACGTAAAAAATTCAAGTTTTTTTTTAGAAATTGTTTCGAATAAGTTTAAAGTTGTTCCGTTATTCGAATGTGTTATTCGACCTAAAAGTATTAACAATTATTTGGTTTAGTTATATGATTGGTTTGCTTCTTTCTTTGATCCCTTAAACAATTATCTCACAGAATCGTAGAAAACGTTCAGAAATACTCAATATCAAAATTAAACATGAAACCTTCATCTATTTCGCAGTCGGCTAATTATTCATCTACATAATAAATCTATGAAACGGTTTAAAAATTTAGCCCAAGATTTGTAGTCAGATATGGTATTGCTTTTTAAGTTTATTTATATAAACGTATTTCTTTATAACCAATCATTAGAACAGAGCAAAACTTGCTTGCCCAGGTAATAAATTATAATAATCATATTAGCATGTACTTTAGTGCAAACAATTTTAATAATTAAGAAGTTAAGAATGGTCGTCAATTTTCAATTTATACAAAATTAAAATATGCAACTATTATAAAAAGCAATATCCTGACTGACTGCCAAGCTGCGAAGTGTCAGTTCCGATATGAAGCGTCAGGGTCGTAGTCAGTAATAAGAATATTTTAAAATATTTTAATTGAATATAAATTGAAAGTGTACGGTTTTGTCAATTGAACGCCAGAACCAATTGACCTTCCGTCACGAAACGTTAATAATATTTATTTGCTGAAAGACTAAAACAGGAAATTAAAATAATGAATAGTTTAAATTAGCAAGTAGGTGCATTGTTAATATAAGTTTGTGGGTGAACACTGAGAATTACATGTAAAAATTTTAAAATTGACTAAAATTTCCCTTAATTTTTTTTGGAAAAATGAAACCTCTTAAGAAGTAAATTAAAAAATCACATCTTCTATGTAAATAAATTATTTTACTTTATTCTATTTTAAATTCTTCTTGAACATTCTGTTATAGAAGACACTCTTGAATCGTATAAGATGTGATTCTCAGATACTTCAAATTTCAATGCGAAGTTTATAGTACTACTTTATGACGTCGCTAGTTGGAAATAGTATATAATATTGTTTACTTTATCATAATTTTATGATATAATAAATGTTTTTTTACGTCGGAAGCACTTTCTTTTTATCACTAATTCTTTTGATGTGACAAACGGCATGTCATGCTTTTCGCTGCCACTCTCTACTCTCTTTTGTTTGCATTACTTAACGAAAATCGAGATACTTATTTTACTCCATATGAATTATTGGTTTCTTTTATTTAGAAATCCTTTCCATAACCATCAATTTCGATGTTTCACATCAACCCGGTATTGAAATCGCCACTTTTAATAAATATTTTAAGCTTCGGAAATCACGCTTCATTGGTAACACTTAAGAAAATATATGACGTTTGACCTCCTCAAGTTAACTGTGACACTTTCGGTTTAGAATTTATATTAAGAACGAAATCTTGTGAAACGTTATAAGCTATTTGTTTTGTTAATTGCGTTTAAATCGATCTCAATAATTTCAAGTGTTATTGAATCGGTTATAACGTTCGGAGTATTAAGTGCAGATATTATCAACGATAACAATGTAATAAATAAACAGTAATTTAATAAATATGATATCATATGTTTTCACAACAAATCTTTTTTGGACTGGTGAAGACAACACTTAATTTTTTTTTGCTTAGTGATCGTATCTAATTCTTACAAAATTATCTATCAATAATGTGAATAAATAAAATATTGTCGTAATAAAAGGCTTCAATTGAGTTAAAATTTAACGTAAAATTGTCTACGTATATTATTGAATGTCTAAAAATGATTATCACAATAAAAAGGATATAATAGCTTCGACTCCATATTAGTAAACACATTAGCGATATGAGGAATGCCTTACGTGTGACAAAAACAATATCTATTGAAACAAGCGAATATAAAGACATAGGTCTTTATGCTTGTAAAGCTTTTCTATGCTCTCAATAATCAAAGTAATATGTACATAGCTCCACGTTATTTAAGAATTTATAAAATGTTTTTAATTCACAATATTTTGCGCATTTGCTTTCTGAGTATTGTTTTATTGTCGTTGCTACATTATAATTATTTATTCAATTTATTATGTACATGTTTATATTATAAAAAAACGTGGCTGTAACGGGACGGTCGGCAGATGTGAAATATTGAAATTGATGGTTAATGAAATTATTTTCAATTAAATACTATATAAATAATCAATAAATAATAAAGCCGAGATGACCCAGTGGAAGAAAGTGTGAATAAGGCGACGATCGTGGGTTCAAAACTAGGCAAGCACCATTGAATTTTCATGTGCGTAATTTGTATTTATAATTCATCTCGTGCTTGACGTTGAAGGAAAACATCATGAGGAAACCTGCATAAGTCTAATTTCACTGAAATTCTGCCACATGTGTACTCCACCAAGGTGGAGCCTCTTCCCGTCAGGTTAGTCTCATGCCCGTTTACCCCTCTTACATAAAATATACTCTAAGTTTAACTTGACGCTTACCTACGGGTTAAGCTGAGTGGAAAATTTCCTAAAGAGTTCTTATTTTTTATACAAGCAATCGAATTAATAATTAATCATTTAGTTTGACGTTTCTAAGGCGATTCAACGAAATACGTCCCTACTCGAGTTTAACATTCTATTTGTAGTTCATTCTATATTAATGAAGTTGTTGTATTTTAACGTCTTATTTTAAAAGTCACATAACCTAAAGCCACTGAAACTTAATAGGGAATTTTCCGAGAAAATCCAAACGTATTTTATGGTAGAAATATTTCATTATAATGAACCTCTATTTGATATTTATTGTTTTATCTAATTTTAGTGCTTTCATTTATAATATAATAGGTATATATCGTAACTCAACTAATTTTATAATTGACGGCGAATAGTTTTATCGTGAGGAAACCTTGACCGAATTAACCTGCATTGGAATAGTACAGTGTTAGCGAAATATACTGTCTGTCTGTGAGCAGTATAAGTCCTTAACAAAAGAAGCCTTCGCAGCAGTGTGATAGTAACAAAGAGTTAATATCACATAATTTTTCATAAAACAGATAATATGGTTTCGTTACAAAATGCTTTGCAAATCATATATTATTTAGATACTTATCTATATTATATTGCAATGTTTCTGTAACGTTATCTTTTGATAAATATTTTTTTATTATACCGCTTTTGATATCAATATTATTAACACGATATTTCAATTTAATTAAGTAATATTTTTTATTAAATACTTTCTAAATGAAAATATAATTTAATTGTAAATTAATGTCATAAATATTTGGTTAAAACGAATGATATCAATTACATTTAAACGCTAACTAAATACAGAAAGGTCATTGGTCACTTATTACGTCATCAACTACCTTCAATCAATTACTATTAAGATAAAAGTCAGATTAGATTTCTAGTGATAAACGAATGCATCATAAATAATTCATTAATAAGTAACAATTCAGAGCTGCACACTGAAAAACGTTTCATATCAAACCTAAAGTTTTAATTCTTATTATTTTATACGTAAATTATGTATATACGAACGCTGTTTCTTTATTTGATAATATATATTGATATGGATTTACATATATTATAGTTATCAATGTTAATTTTATTATCAATTTCCAGTCAGTAATTCCTTTAAAACTCGTTTGCGTGACACGTTGTTCGTTTTTAAGAATTTAAAAATGGTTTACACAACGAAACATAGAAACAAACATGGAAATAGTTTAATTAAAGTTGAAGGAGATGTCACGCTTCAACAAAAACATCAATCAAAGAGTAATTTTGAAGGTAAAGTTTATTCTTTAACTATTAATCATCCCACAGCTGGGAAAAAGACTTTGACAAAGGTTTAAAGTTTATCCCACCACGGTTCTATTTTCTGAGATTGTTAATACTACCAAGTGTTTATTCAAGGGGTTTCGATCCCAGTTTGAATTTGCAATTTTAATCATGATTCCACGTATTTCATTTTCTAATTTTTCCGTTTTATCAGAAATTTAATTGAGGCTTAACGAGGATTTTTTACAACAATCGCAATTTTTTTAAAACTAGTATTGTTTATTAGATTCGCTTAAGTAAATATGAATATGGTACGATATCTGGGGTTTTGTTTAACATCGTTTGTATATTTTTTATGTTCTATAATTAAGTGCCTTCGTTAAGTTTTACGTTGGATATAAGATAGAAACGAGTTGATGTATTTTTTTTTGTAGAAATATGTAACATATTGAGGCAAGCAAAGCTCGGAAAACATATAAAATAAGTAGTCCTTCGCTGGAACTCTTTATCTCATCGGACTATAATAATAAGGGATTAGAAAGAACATCTGCGTTCGCGCACATACGTCATACTTTTGCTCAGTTATATATCCTCTATTATAAATGACTGTCGGAATCGATCATAAAAGTATACAAAGGAAAGGGTGCAATGCAACGGAGCAAGCTATTCTGTAAAAAGTAACTTCATATACTTCTTAATTGATTAAAAATAGACTTTTGGTAATATGCTAATTTGATACTTATAACCTTCTAAGCTATAATTATTATGATCAATATCGTATATCTGATATTTCATTATCGTGTCTGCAGTGAGTTTCTTAAAGAATAGCCCTACAGTACGTCATGATTAAATGAAACAGGACGTTTAATTTGATTTTTTTTATAGAATAGAAAGGCGGACGAGCATATGGGCCACCTGATGGTAAGTGGTCACCAACGCCCATAGACATTGGCATTGTAAGAAATGTTAACCATCGCTTATATCACCAATGCACCACCACTAGTGTAATTACACTGGCTCACTCACCCTTAAAGCCGGAACACTACAATACCAAGTACTGCTGTTTTGCGGTAGAATATCTAATGAGTGGGTGGTACCTACCCAGACGAGCTTGCACAAAGCTCTACCACCATTAAATTATTTTAATGTTAAAACAACTTAGCGCTCGCTACACGATAACTAATTGAGACTTCGAGCGTCAGACGAATAAGTGTAAGATTTCGAGCGATTTCGAGCGAGCATGATGTCCCTGTAACATTTGTTACTGACACGATTCTCAATCAATTCTCGTGAGTACCATTTTTTTATGCTTACTTATGTTATATAAAGTTTATTCGCATTGTTTATTTCGTGAGAAGAATTGTTTATATGGAAACTCGTACATCTGTAATTATGTAACAATTTTTTTATCTCTAATTACAGAAAAAACTATTTGCATGTTATAAAATAACTTTGAATGATTGCTTTTACGTTGGAAGTGTACAAAAAAACTATTTAAAGTGACGTCGTGTCATTGTTCTTTATTTTTCCTAATATTAATCTACATTTATCTCGATAATACATATACTTTCTGTTTTTTTGGTAAAACTTTATATAAACAATTGGCTTAGAAACAGCCGATTAACCTACTGCTGCGCCAAGGCTTCGTCTTGGATTATAGCTTCTTACACGAGGCTGTTTCAAGACGGATAGGTAGATACATATGTGGAAGATATTCATCCAAAGCTTGTATGTATAAAAAAGTAGGATCCTCACCTCAGGCGAGCACGTTTATATAAATATATCGTAGCGGTTAGTTACAAAAATGTGTCGTATGCTAACATTATTATATGCGGCAGACAATTTCGCCTCACTCAGTTCATGTAATCATTAACGTTTAACATAATATAATCTCGCTTTATACCTGAGGACAGAACATTACATAACATGTACTCGTATATAACCAAAATATAAATGCTATTCTTGTCACTGTTCCAAGAATTTTTTATCAAAGAATAAATTTAAAGCTCATGTTAAAGAAACATGAGCACATAAGGCGTATTATACGATATTATATAGATGATCATATTTAATAGTTTTCGTTGATTATTAAATAATTTGATCGTGTGTGATTATTATATACATTACATGATTTAAGAAAAACGTAACAATTGAGCTTCCGTTTCTTATCGGTATAATCTACATAGTGACGAAACTTTAAATTCAATTTATTAGTAAGTTTTTAAGAACCCATGTAAAATATACATATGGTTTTGGTTTTGATTTGATTTTTAAGTTAAATTTACTTGTACAGATATATATTATATTAATTATATAGCGGCCAGCTCATATTTATTTTAGAAACTATCGAGTAAAAAACCACCGGATGTTAAGTGTTAAGTGTTAAGTTTTTATAATAAAAATATACTTAATTTGTTAAAAGACATCATGTTCTTTGATTTAAATTCGTATTTATTTAAAGAAGTAAAAGTAAGTAACAGCCTGTAAATGTCCCACTGCTGGGCTAAGGCTTCCTCTCCCTTTTTGAGGAGAAGGTTTGGAGCTTATTCCACCACGCTGCTCCATTGTGGGTGATGGTGGAATACACATGTGGCAGAATTTCGATGAAATTAGACACATGCAGGTTTCCTCACGATGTTTTCCTTCACCGAAAAGCACGAGATGAATTATAAACAGAAATTAAGCACATGAAAATTCAGAGGTGCTTGCCCGGGCTTGAACCTACGTTCATCGGTTAAGATTCACGCGTTCTTACCACTGGGCCATTTCGACCTTATTATATTATATTTATTAGGTTTCTTTAATTATTTAAATAATAAAAAAATTAACGATCGTTGACCTGGACTTTAAAACACCGAATTGTTAAAATAAAGCAGATTCTATTATGTGTTTCATTTGGAGCTCATAATATATTACTAAAACAAATAATGTGAACGAATCCTAACATAATACCGTTGTTTAATGGTCGTAACACATACAAGATGAATGGACGCTGTAGTGCATGTGATCGATACGTTAGTAATGGGTCGCGGGTACGTGACTGGCTTTGTTACGACTTTCAATGTTTATATGACGCACGTAGTTTACAATGAAAATGTTTTATGAATTTTTATTGGCCTTAATGGTATTCATTTTGGAGTCAAAATAATCATATTCATTACTGTTTTTGATAAGAGTTGAGCTAATGATAAGCAGACACCACTACCCATAATTGCCGCCGTAAGAAATATTAACCATTCCATACATCACAAACACGCCACCAACCAAGAGAAGTAAAATGTTATGCTCTTATACCTGTAGTTACACTGGCTCGCTCTGGTTACTATCGCGTACTGTTGCTAAAACTACATAACCTTAAATGGCAATATTTAAGTTCATAAGTGTTTAAAATTAATATATTTGTTTTGTTAATGATTAATCACTTGTGGCAATAAAACTAAATTATAGTTCTCGTTATATTTTCCCCTTTTTTGAACATTTCATGTTACTGTGAGTTCTCTCATAAATATGTGCTATCGCTGACTATAATAAGCCATATCTTAAAAATATGCAACATATGGATATGCATCTATAATAGTTTATGTTTGAAACTACTAGTTACATACGTTTATCACATCTATGTATCTCAATATATGTAATTCTCAGACTCAGTCCGAGTCTCGATACAATCATTACAGAAAGCGTTAATTAATTATACACCTAAAACTACCGTATGAATTATTCCGTCCATTGGTGAAAACCGTATGAAAATTTGGTTCGTTCGATAGTTTTTGAATCTGTATAAGGCAGATGCAGCGCGGGACTTTATAATATGTAGTGATTTTATATGAAACGTTCATATTAAGCGACTTAGTTTTTGCTTGAATAAAAACGCTTTGTCTACCCGTGGATTATATGTGGATTGATTGTAAATTAAGCAGACATTCACAATAAAGACAAATGTTTAAATATGTTATATTTAGTAATGATTACACAATTATAGAAAATAAATGTATTTTTTTTTTCATTTCGTTTCAGATAAACTTATAGGGATGCGTCACATTGTAGTGTTTCTTCTCTTCTTGGCAACGACAATCTCCTACGCTACAAGGGTCAGCATGAGTGTGACCATCCTCGGAATGACTAAAGCCAATCAATACGGCTTTCCTGTGAGTATTCATTTCATATTATAAGTGTCTAATTATATTTAATATACGTTTTAGTAATTTAAAACTAGAAGGCGGTAGCTAAAAAAATATTTTCCATATACAAAGTTAGATTTTAATAAATGGTTATGTGTTCTGGGATAAAATTTCTAGATTTATAGATCAATACATAAACGATATACTTACCCTTAAAACTCAAAAGACTAGCTGACTAAACACATAGTATGTTGATGTTTAGGGGTAGTATAATTGATGAGAGCCGAGCTCTTTGGAATACTTGATTCTTAGCGGTTGCGATTTCCAACCCGGAAAGGGGTTTTCGTGTGCTTAATTCGTGTTTGTAATTCACCTTGTGCTCGGCGTGAAAATAAACCTCTTGAGGAATCCTTCATGTTTACGTGAGCATTTACAAGCTGTTACATCACTTTTACTAACATACATATTTATACATATATTAATGCGAATATAAAACAATTGAATAGAAATAAGTAAAATTGAAGTATGTATCTGTAATTTATTTATTAATTATACGCTACTGCTTCTACCGAATATTTTTTTTTTATTTTTATAATTTAAATAAGTGTATGTGTTAAAATGGCAAATTTGGAAGGATTTCTGATTTAGATTTGCTTGTATATTAATATTTAAAGCAACACAAAATAAACAGATCTTTATAAGAACATTAAAACGCATAGAATCAACCACTCAAGTTATTAACAATAAATAAAAATGGAGTTGAAAATACAAACATTTCGAACGTTTGTGTTAAAAAAAAGTATACGAAATAATCTGAATCAACTTCCGGATAATAAAGGCGTCTGAATTGCATGTATTGCAGCGAAACTGATACGATATTTGATTTTTTTCATTCTCAGAACGAAATAGGCGATCGCCAATAAAATGACACGAATGAAATGAAATTTTGCATAAAAGCACTTCCAGGCTAAAATGAAACAATTTGTGTTTGTTTTTTAGAAAGAATAACTAGTTCAAATACATTTGCTTGCAATTTAAGGGCCCAATGTCAAAATTAACAATTTATTTACAATTGTAGGTAAATTTCCCACTGCTCGACAAATGCTTCTCCTTTTTAGGTGAAGAATCATTTGCACGGTAGTCGAGGCGGTAAAGAGGCATGATTTCATCCGACACGTATACTTTTCCTTACGATTTTTTTATGTTATAAGTAGCGACGAGCGAATGGGCCACTTGATGTTAAGTGGTCACAACAGCCTATAGATATTGGCAAAATAAGATAAGTTTGTTTTAGTTTTGTTAAATACCAAATAAGAAATATTTGGGATTTTACAAAACTGAAACAAACATATTTTATGCTATCGCTTCTATCGAATAATTTTTATAGTACAGTAGAAGAAGTAAGGAATATTAAACATTCCTTACATCACCATACCAATCTTGGGAACAAAGATACCATGTCCCTTGTTCCTGTAGTTCCACTAGTTCACTCTTCCTTCAAACCGGAACCCAATAGGTATTGCTGTTTAGCGGTAGAATATCTGATGAGTGGGTGTAGGTATACACAAACAGGCTTGCACAAAGCTCTACCACCAGGAATAATTATACACACAAATTAATTTATTAAGTATTTTGATCTTTTTGAAATATTTAATATAAAGTTCTAGAAAATGTAAAATTTCGTAAACAACAAAAATCCTCGTTGAAGAATCCAATTAAACAGAAAGAAATATTTTCGAACGTTTTATATTACTTAAAATGCTTTTAAATATTTATTATAAAAATAATAGCTTGTTTCGAAATGTTCTTAAAATTATAATATAAAGAATAAAATAAAAGAATATTAAAGAAATGAGAGGCTGATGTTCAATTTCCATCAATGGGATACATAATATTGCTTTCTCTCGTATTTTGGAAACAATCAATTTCTTTACCATCGAATGAATTTTAATCCATCGTAATCGAAAAGGGCAGTATCGCAAGTATTATTAATATTGATAAAATCAATAAATTCATATGAACTTTTCATATAAATGTTCACATACAATATAATGTGTACCTATGTGTTAAGAACAATCTCCTTCATAATTATTTGATTTTGAGCGCCACAAAAAGCTTAGTTTGTTGTGTATATTTCACTAAATTAATTTGAAATTATCCGCCATACTGGCCTACATATTATACATAAGAGTAACTTATTATTATAAAATATATATATATATATATATATGAATCATAAAAGGGTACAAATCTGTATTTTTCCAGGTCTTCGATTGGAGTCAAAGTATCAAGGATATGATACTCTCGTCTTTCTTCTGGGGATACATCATACTGCAGATCCCAGCTGGTATGCTGACGGGACGATTCGGTGGCAGGCTGCTTATTTTCGTTTCCATGGCTGCCACTGGTCTTCTAAACCTTATCGTTCCATTTACTGCGAATGTGGTAAGTTTTATTCTTAGTCAGTGTCTTAGTGAGTTTCTTGTCGGATTTGCTTGATATAATCTACATTGTGGTGTGATAGTAGATTTAAATTCAAACATAAACTCAAATTAATTTATTTAATGATACAGAATTACTTTTGCATTTATAATATTAGTATAGGTGATGCGATACAATTTAGGTATTTATCAACTAAGTTTTTGTGCATTGCATTCGTTTAGACTTTACTAATCCCATAAACAAGTAAAATTTCAAACTGTATTTGATATTATCAACTGATTTATATTTAAATACAAAATGAAGTTCACGTTTTTCACGTCAATAGTCTAAATTTAAAGCGGTTGGAACTGCGAATTGCAGCTTCTTTTATAATATAATATTACATACTAAAACCTTCTTTGAAATGAGCTGCACCTTCTGGTACAAGGTAATATATATGTATATTGGTTTAGTAGTTTTTCAGATACGCATTGTAAGAAAATCTCTCCTCAGTTGTTAGTATATTGATAAGTATTTGTATCAGAGTCAGATACGAGATGCAGCTGATCCAAATACTCCATCATGGTTTTTAGCGTTCACAAATATTCAGTTCGTGAGCGTAGAATATTAACACGTTAATCTTGTGTATAAAAATCACTGTAATACTTTGACTAAGGTATTTTACCTAAAATATATTTGTGATGAAATTTTTGAACTTGAAAATAAGAATAAATTAAAAAGCTGTATGTTCCTGTTGGAATTCCTTAAAGGCCGGCAGTGTTACAGGTGTGTGGCGATGGTAGTCCTGTTTCATCAGGTGGGTCTCAAAAAAAAGTGCAGCACGTTTTCGCTTATTTATTTGTTTCGACTTTTATTGCTCCTAAACATCAGCATATTTTATCATATAACATTCGTTTATAAACGAGCTATATGAAGCACAAAAGTTTTTTTTAAATTGCAATGATGTTGCCAGAGATTAACGCGGTGAAACAGATACTCTCCAGCTTCCAATATTTGTACATATTTTTTGCTCAAAATGTAATTGGATATTCATAGTATAGTTACCGGGCATGAAGTAAATGATAAATAAACAGAATCGAAGAACATAAATGCTCAATGCTGCTTAAGATCTATGCGTTCTACTCAATGAGCTAACTGAACTTCCGTTAAAAATGTATTTGCAAAATTGTTAACCTTATCATACCAAATATTGATTCAAGTGAGAATTTGTTTAAAACTGCGCATTACATGCTATGATTTAATCTTTTAAATATTTGTTTATGTATTTTTACTACATACCTTTGTGGAATGTTATCTTTAAGACATATTTTCAATCTCAAAGTCAGAATCAAAATCTTTAATCAATATAGAAGCAATTCACCTGTTTTGTGTTAAAAATCTACCACAGATTAGGAAAAAATACGGATCTGAGGAAATCTTTTACTTTTTTTTAACTTTGCGGTATTATATATTTAATAAAATACTAAAAAAATATTATTTTTAAAGTTCATGTTCATATTATTTTAAAAATATCTACACTATCTAGCCGTATTTATCTTTAGCAAAGAAACATATATTTACATTTTTTTTATTTAGCAATAGGCGTGCGTAGTTTTAACGTTCTCTTTTTGTTGGATATCGTTGTAAAAATATTGTTAGGTTCTCAAACCTAATGTAAAAACTGAATGGTATACCCAATGGATAGATCAAGATGATAGACACGTCAGAGCGTTACGGTAGCATGCGCAAGCGATCCCGTGGCGCACCTTGTTAAGGAAAAGGGTACCGCTGGTTTTTAGTGGGTATTTCCGATGTTCGGCGTGCACTCGGCATCTAGGATTCCGGCGAGCCCACAGCTCTACTGTTCCCGTAGGGGAAACGCGTAATGCGTTTTTCCAGCGTTAAAAAAATGGACATGGCAGACACTGTGACATTTTTTTTATTATTATATATAAACATTATTAAGAAATATTTTATACTTTAACATTAACAGAAACTTCATTGAGTAGCAGTTATTTAAATGTATTTTAATAATATCTTATTGAGCGGGGAGACGCAGGGTTGTAGTGTGTTTTAGACACAGTGAGCGGAACAGGAGTATGATTAAAGTCGGCTTCTGGATTTATTCTGTATAAGAAGGCTATTTCGTAGAAAAGATTTAAACTACGCATTTAATATTTTTGTTATTTTTATCACTTTTTTATACGTATTATATTTTTTTTATGTTAATTTTAACAACATGTTTTTTTAACTGTAACTTTGCATTTGCAATATTTATTACGCAATTAATTTAGCTTATCGTATAAAAAATATCAGCCTTCAAGCCTAAAAGACAATAAGTCCTAGACATTAATTTAAAACTCCAATCAATTTTAATCGTAAGAAAAAACATTTAATACTATTAAACGGAGCTGCGACTGATCGAGACAAATTCGTATAATTTGTTAAATAGGCTTTCAATCAACCCTTTTAAATTACTACCCCTATTGTTACACGCAATCGATTTTCAAGTTATAAAAGTAAAAAAAGTCTGCGCAATAATATATCTTAAAATGCCTCTTAAATATCTCGTTGATTCATCATTGCTAATTAAAGTATAGGTACTTGTCACCAGTTTTTAACAGAACATGTAAAGTTTTTCTTTGAAAATTTTGTACACACATAAATACACTATAACATAAATATCATTAGGTTGTCAAATAACAAAAATATATATAAAAATGATAAACTAATACGAGGCGCCTTGTTTATTTTACTTACCGTGTTATCGCATGTTAATAAAATTCAACTATTGTTTTACTTTTAACAAATTTGATCCATTTTCTATATACACCTTAATTTTTCAATTTTATTATTTCTAGGGAGATTGGAAGGCAGTAATCGGGTGCAGAATAGCAATGGGTCTATTTCAAGGTTTACTTTACCCGAGTCTTCATGGTCTGTTAGGTCAATGGGCACCGATCACAGAAAGGAGTCGAATGGGCACTATCGTATACTCAGGTAATATCTTACTTCATATATTTAAATGATCGCATTATTTTTTCAATTTATTTTATATTTACATTTGCATTTATTATCATCAGGTGCTATATTAGGTACAATTATCGAAATGACGATTGCTGGAGTGTTATCTGATAGTCAGTGGGGCTGGCCTTCGGTGTTCTATGTGGCTGGTGTGACCTGCCTGGGCTGGTCCGTTCTCTGGTTCATATTTGGCGCTTCAAATCCTGGTGAAAGCAAATGGATCACAAAGGAAGAAATGAAATACGTACAATGTAATACTGGTCCTACAGATGCAAATGAACAAAAGGTAAGATTTAACAATACTGAACTATAACCTATAAACATTTTAAGGATATTTAGAGCCGAACTGGTCCAGTTGTTAGAACTCGTGAATCTTAACCGATGATCGCAGGTTCAAACCCAGGTGCACCTCTGAATAATCCATCTCGTGCTCGACGGTGAAGGACAACATTGTGAGGAGACTTGGGTGTATCTAATTTCACTGAAATTTTGCCACATATTTATTCATTAATCAGCAATGAAGCAGCGTGGCGAAAAAAGCTCCGAACCCTTTCCTCATAAGGAGAGGAAGCTTTAGCCCAGCAATGGGACATTAGCACTTTACTTTCATTTTTGTATTCATCGTTTGTTCATGTGCGATGACGTTTTTGTGATATATAGAATATACTCGAACTATCTTATCATAAAAACAAAAGTAGGGTTTGATTACAGTAATTGACAGTGTTATTATATAATATACATCAGTTTCTTGTAAAAAAAGTGTATTAAATATTACAAAATTAAAATCTTAAACAAAAAAAAGGGAATTTGAATAATTATCGGAGTTTATAAAAGGTGTGGAGAAATAAAATTAACTACGATAACTTACTACTTCATAACAAACCTTCCAAGTTCCAATCAATTGGTTTACTAGAATTTTTGTCTAATTTTTCTAATGTCTTAATTTCAGAAAATGCCAGTACCTTGGAAAGGTATTTGGACATCTTTACCGTTCTGGTCGATTTTGCTCGCTCACAGTGGACAAAGTCTTGGTTTTTGGACTTTGCTAACTGAAATGCCCTCATACATGGACCAAGTTCTAGGTGTCGATATAAAGAGTGTAAGTATTATCATTAACGAAATAATGTAACCTTTAAGGTTTGAACCAGTAAATATAAAAAGAGTATTATTAAAAGCAATGCATTGGCAATTTTATTCCAAATGTTCATTAACTGTGTTATCAACGTAGATAGAATTTTTGCCAGCTTTTAAATCCATCATGGCTCTTCGAGCCATCTATCAACTGAGTATGTAAACGCTTCAATCAGACGTTTGATGGGAAACGAACCTACCAGCAGGGATATTAGTTACCTTCTTTCGTGCAGCGTACACACTGAAATGACTTGATGATGTTGGTGAATACTATTAGAGTATAACTTTTTTTTTTTCATTTCACAGAGCGGTTATCTATCAGCACTGCCATACGTCGCCATGTATATACTCAGTTTTATATTCAGCTGGACCGCTGATTTCCTCGTAAATAGAAATCTCGCTTCTCTTGCCACGACGCGGAAAATCTTTAACACCATTGGTAAAATTCTTGAATATTTTTACCTTTCACATATGAACATCATATCAAGTTTTTGCAATCATATTTTATTATAAACATTCTTTTATAGAAATTTACTCATTCCATTCCATCTCTTTTTTAGTAATGAACGTTTTTTGTTTCTTTGTTTGTAGCTTTTTGGGGTCCGGCTATAGCTCTCTTGGGTCTGTCGTACATTCCAACTGGTAATATACCTTTAGCTGTAGCATTGCTTTGTGTCACAGTGGGACTAAACGGTGCTCATTACGTTGGTTTCTTGGTAAGTCAAAATTGTATATATTTATGAAAAGGAATGGAATATGCTCCAATTATAATCTCCCTAATCGATATATCTTGATATATCTTGTCGGTAATAGTTAGCTATTTTGAAAATGATGTTATTTTTTTATAGCTTTCTTACGTTATCCTAAAACGACATACTATTAAGTCTACGAAACATAATTTTGCTATAGATATAGATATACATATACATATATTATGTATTGCTATTTTAGTATTTGTTGCTACTAGTCTGTTGCGAATTAGTAACTAGGGCACATGATATAACGTGGACACTGTAAGAAATATAACATGTTGTCCATTATAACGTTACTATCATTTGAAAAAGAAACTACACAGATAATAAAATATATTTTAGAATATTTATTTTTTACCGTCATATTTACAATACATTAGTGTTTTAATAAAATATTTGTCGTAGATCTCCCATATCGACTTGTCACCAAACTTTGCCAGCACTTTGATGGGAATCACTAATGGCTGTGGTAACATCTTCTCTATCATGGCACCATTAAGTGTATCTGTTGTAGTTCAAGACGAGGTAAGCGGTCATTATTATATAAGCTTCATAGCCTTAGATTATGTGTCATTTGTTGTTGGATTTCGATTTTATACTATAATTAAAAATCGATTAAATTCTTTGATTATGAAGAAAAGAGATCAAATATTAGTCCAAGACTTTTAGGTATTCCCTCTGCATAAAATACCGATTTTTTTTAGAATCAATTCTTAATTGACATTTTCCCTGGTCACATAGGGTTATTAATGATTATAACTTATAACATATTATTTACAGAAAAACGCAGCGGACTGGAGAAAAGTGTTCTTCATATCGGTTGCATTTTATTTCCTGAGTAACCTGTTCTTTATTCTCTTCATGTCCGGAAAAGTTCAGGACTGGAACGAGCCTAAACCAACAACTACAATAGGTAACTACCCAGTAAATAAATCAATATTAAAAGTAACAGTTGCACTGCATCTTAGACAAAATATAAATAAACACTTAGTACTGATATAGAACATTTACTTGATTCTAAAAAAAATAATAATAAATGATAATAGTAGAACTGAAACAAGCGTAGGCAACGTTGATAGTGTACCGCGTCGCGTGTTTTTTTGCACACAATGGGCTTGTGTCGATTTGCGCTCGCAGTAACATACTCACGTTATGTAAATGAAATACGAAACTTTCGCCTTGCTTTTGGTATTTTATAAAACTACCATATAATATACTTTTACTATATTTTAAGTCCGCCTAGTTAAAAAAGCAGCCCTGATGATTTCGATGGGTCGGCGGTAAAAGTAAATGTTCAAAATGGTGATTTGTCATAAAGACAACCGTTATATGTATATATAACGCATATATGCATATAAAATACACATGTCTGCCTAGTTGGTCTAACTAGGCAAGCATGTATCCTACATGCTTGGCTTGCTCAAGATCACGAGACTCCAACCAATAAAAGTTATCTAGTTTTTTCTCAAAAAAATCTCCATAGCGGCACGGAGCTTCGAAGTTGGAATTGTTTTTATAATCAGCTAGGCGCTCCATTGAGGCAACCCAGCACCTAGGATTCTATAAGCCTTATTAACTCCGGCTCTATCTCAGACATAACATACATAAAATATTTTTTTCAGTTAATATAATATTAAGTTTAATTCATCAAATTTCTTGTTACAGAGGATGGGGTTAAGTCTAAAAAGAAAAGCATTAAGAAGAAGGAAACGACAGGAGAACACAAATTCTGAGTGTTGAGGATACCGTGCTGCGAACGTTAATAAAACTAGTCATGATTGTTCAACTTGCGTGCTTAGAGTATTGTGATAATTCAGTGTTAGTGATAACTTGACTAATTTAGTGTAAAACCCATTCCAATGGCAGGAGGAGTAAAGATACGTAAACATCCTTGACCTTAACTTGACGTGACGTCATTGGTCGACATCTAAATGGTAGTTTTGAAGGTCAGCGAAGTTGCTATCGGTTCTTTGCAAGTAATAGTAAAGCAGACATAAGTAGTTAAATGGAAAAGTGTTGTGTTGTAAATAAATATATATATTAATTCTTAATTAATATGCTATTTGTAGTGGATAAAATATCGAAGTTATTAGCAAATCGCATGCAATATGTAAATCTAAGGTTTGTTTATCTTTATTTCATCTGTCATTGGAATATAGTGTAGTTTATATATTTATATTATAATATATTTATATTATAAAGTTGGAGAGATTGTATGATTGAATGCGCTTACCATCTCAGGAACTATTAGTTTGATTGAAAAAAATATTTTCGCTTTAGATTCCTTTATATGTTATATAATAATTATAGTGAAGTCAATATAAGCATTAAGCAAACATAAGCATTCTGTTGCTGGGCTAGAGCGCTGATCCGCCCAACATCCGCCAACCCTGGACGGTCACCGTGGTCTCTCGCCTCGGCCCGGAAGCGGTACACCTCTGCGAGCACCTCCGCCTGGAGTTCCCAGGAAGATGGTCCTACCTAGCCTCCGTTTTTAGGTCTTACTAATAGGACTACTCTCGAAGAAAGCGCCAAGATTGTGATAAGAAGTATGCGAATAGCTCAAACTACATTATTTGAGACTTTTTTGAATTCAAAAATTGCATTTAATGATCGTTCACAGTTTACCACGTATTTAAAAAACATTCCATGTTTGGTTATATTCGCACGTATTTCTGCGTATGTAGTTGTAAGAACAAGTGCGCAACAGGTATTCCATACAACTATATCCATTATAATATTATAGCGATCGGACAAATTAAACTGTCCGTTTTATAGGTCTTGTGTACGGTGTGAACATAACCTAAAGTAGCGTTACAAACGATCCTTTTGACCTTCCGCATGGATGTGCAATTAATTGTAAAATAACTTTTTAATTTATATTATTATTTAAAAGCAATTAATTTTAATGTAAGCTCATATATATATATATTTTAATTCCACGTCACCAAAGACATGTGATGTTTTAAATGTAAATAAAAATTGTATATTTAAATTATGTAATTTATTTTTTTAAATAATTTATGGAATATTTATTATAGATTTAATTTTAATTTACACTAAGACAATGATATTTTTAGTGAAATAAATATTATTTGTTTCTTTACTTGAAAATATTTTTTTATCTAAATATTGTTTTTGCAACTACTATTAATAATTCAGTTATAAAATAAGTAAATAAAATTAATGTTAAATATATAATATGTTTGTTTTATTTTTATTACTTAGTTATTACTATAGTTATTATAGTGCACGGGATGCGTTATATTGACACAATTCCGCAGACTTACAGAACCGTGATGAAGACAGTTATCGCAGTGGTTAGTAGATAAGAGTCCCACATAAACCAGTTCCCCAAAGGGCTGGGTGGTATTGAAGATTTCCGCAACATGAAAAAAAGAGTACCCGGTAGTCGTTAACATTATACCCAGGCGTTAATTGGTTAGTTATTGGTTAGTTAATTATATATTATTAGCAACGCTAATAATATACATGATCACGGATCTTATAATACTATACTATTAAACATTATATAATTCAACGAAACATATATAAACTGAATAAGTTTTCACTTTAATACGAAGGTAAATCAACTAATCCTATAAATAAAACAAAAGATAATACAGGCGGATTTAAATTAAGCAATGCTTCGGTTATTATGAAGCGCATAATGACTAGCTAAGGCTTGACTTAGAATGTTATTGTAGCGTTGTTTTGGCTGACGTCCAAATACGGTACCGTGTGAACTCGTGTTCATATAATAAATTGTCACATACTGATATTAAAACTTGGTAATATTGGCTTACTTTCTTTCAAGTGTTTAATAATACAATCAGAGTTTTTCATTAAATATAACAAAATTAAAACGAGTATTCATGTAATAGTATTATAAAGTAATGTAAACGTAGAGACTGCCTCGTTGCTCTATTGCGATACTCAAAATTTTATTTATAGGGGCCACAAACACGTGTTAGTCTTGATGATGAAACATAAAATATCTGTGTAATGATTTGAGGAATTATTACAAATAAAATGAAACTACTATGATCGATGAACATTTTTTCATCTTTTCATGACGTTTCAAATAGCTTGCAGTGTCTGTGGCAAGCAGTTGTTTAATTAATTTTATTTAGGTGTTAATAAAAACCTTTGAAATCGAAAATAGTTAAAAATAAACCAAGTGGGACAACCACAAAAGCCCGGCGGGCCGCACTTTGAGTACCGCTGCCCTAGAGGCTATATATGAGGCCGCAGATCACGAGGTCTGGTTGAAACCCAGGACGGGGCAATAAAAAGTTATTGAGGTTTTCTGTCGAAGTTTCGCAGTTAAAGCCCGAAGTTTGGTTAGAATGTTGGAAGCGTGGATTTGGTCTCCCGTGTATCCCGTGCCTCGGAAAGCAAATAAAGACGTTAGTCCTGCTCCTGATCTCTTCCCAGTCGTGTCGGATTGCCATTCCATCGGATTATGAGAGCTAGGGATTAGAGAGTGCACCTGTGTTTGCGCACACACTTGTGCACTATAATATATCCTGTGCAGTTAGCTTATCTGTCTTGAGATTTTCCGCCGTTACATTTTTTGCAGTTCGAAATCTTGTAATTAAGCTTCAGTTTTTGGTTTTGAAAACTCAGTCATTTACATGGTTATGAGTCTATTATTATTATTATTTTTAAAAGGATTTTGATACACACTAAATTTTATATTAGAGTGAAGTAAAACAACCGTATTTTGCAAATGAAAGACTGATTAACTAGTGTGAGTGGATGGTTGAGTTATCGCTGTAAGGAAATGCTGGGAATTCAGAAAAAGGAACGCGTAAGTAGGGCTTCATACTTTATGTATGACAGATTAGTACATCAATGAGTAACTAATGATAAATAATAAGCACATACATATATACAGAAACACATAGAATACACAAAGCATTTACGTTGTGACAACATTCGAAAAGTAAAAAAAAAATGTTATAAACGTTTGTGTGCGTACGTTACTAAATGACGATATTATACGAGTAGCCCTGAAATTTATACAAGTTTAAGTTATCATTACCTGCACATATATTTCAATAAATGTATAACACACTGTGAATGATAAGTTACACAACGAAACATTGGTACATACTCAATTTACACCTTGATAAATTATATTACGCGCCGATGTGTCGCAAGATTTCCCACCGGGGAGTTGAACCACATAACAAAGGGAAAAATTCTGAAGCAATTCCTTGTGATATATCGACATGAAATAGAATTTGTTGGAATATGTAAAGTGAAAATACTTTTATTTTGTGGAACTAGCTTCCGCGACCTTTCCGAAGCGATATGATATAGGACCTTCAAGACAGTCTATTCACCTGCAAACCCTCCAGTGATGGAGGTGTAAATGTGGTAGTCACTTAAAAAAAATATGATCAATCTAAAAGCGGAGGTAAAACCAATATTAAGTTCTTAATAATTACCAGTATAGTTCTACAGGTCTTAAAAACAAAAACTCAATTCACCGAAGACCACAATCCTGAATTTCGGGTCTATAAAAAATAATTGTGTTTTTCTATCGATAATTCTCAGTAGCAGCCCGAAGTCTGCTCGTTGGTCCTGCTTCTGAATTATTTCTGGCCTTTTCGGAAAGTGAAGGAATAGAGAATGTATCCGTGTGTGCGCAAACACAAATACATTCTCTATATACATTATATGCATTTATATGTCCTGCGCAGTTGCCTTGTCTGGATATTGGCCACCGTGGTCGGCATCGATCAGGAGAACATCATCGATTTTTAAAAGATTCATACATCATATGTAATCATGTAAGATTTCGATTACTTTTATATTCAATTATTATCAATTAACAATATTATAACGATAGCACTCATTAAAATTTTATTTAAGCTGCAAAAAGTAACGGCCTTTAAATATCAGCCTGCTGGACTAGGGCCACTGTTCTTTTTTGTGAAGAAAGTTTAGAGTTTATTCCAGCAGGCTGCCACAATGAGAGTGGGTGGATTTTCTACGATATGCCTTCACGATGTTTTCCTGCTCCATATAATTATAAGCCCAATTAAGTACATAAAAACTTTCCCACCAATAGCAAATGCCATGAACAACCTTAAGAATATCAACAAAGATAAATTACCAAGACTAAGTAATCCGTAAGACAACTTAATGCAAGCTTACCCTTCACGATTGTTTGATAAAGATCTGAGGCGATTATAAAGTTGAAACTGAAACCAGAATTAACGCCAAGTTCAAATATTAAAGTTATCGCAATACAAATAGATTATTCAAAACAAAAGGGCTTAGAATGTAAGTATTAAATTATTTATAGTATGAGGGTACTGTAATATTAATAGGTATGAGTAAATTATACATAAAAATAACGTGTAAATTAGTCCTGTTAATAAAATTGATTACATTGCATGTCTATCTTGTTAGTCAAATAGCCATTATTCAGCTTGTAAGGAAACAGATCCCGAGGTCTTGAGTCAAACTCTGAGTTCGATCAATAAAAAAACTAATTGGATTTTTCAAAAAATACATAAATTCATCGTTCGTAACCGTGAATTAATTTGAACGAGTCGGATTTGAGGATTATCCCATTGGATTATAAGAGTAGGGGAATATTCCCCTACTCTTATAATCCAATGGGATAATCAGTGCGCAAATACAATTGCACATATATATGTGCAATTGTATTTGCGCACATACTTTGGTCAGGTTAGAAGGACGTCATCACCATCTGTTTTAGGATTAAATTGAATAGATGGCGTCAAAAAGCCACCAAGTGGTAAATGTACATTAGCTATGTACCCATGCATAGGTGCAGTACTAGTATCAAAAACACGATTTTTGATATTAGTACAGCAACAGGTTTTTTTTTTTATAAATTAGTAGAAAAGTACTTAGTTTCTTGCCGGTATTTCTCGGCAGAACCTGCATTTATAACCAGTTGTAACTCCGAACCAAACTTAGGATGTGGTAGTTCCGAACCGACAAGCGTCGGCAAAAAACTCATGGTTTTCTTTTCATATAAAATACATAATTATAGTTATACAAGTCCTATTCATATTATAAACGCAATTGTTTGTGAGGATCGATGTAATCTCTGTTACCCTTTACGCAACTTTTTAAAATAGTTAGCTTATATAACGAGTTAACACATAGGCTACATAGCACCTGCTACCTTTTTTTTCACGCAGTGGAAACCTTCAGAAAGGTACCTAGTTCCCATGGGAGGAGGGAACTGGGTTATGTGGGATTCTTACCCACTAATACCACTGCGATGGCCATCCTCGGCACGGATCGAGAGGCTGCGGGATCGTGTTGATATAACGCATCCACAGCCTCTCCCGTGCTTTGCTCCGCTCCTGGCTCGGCAGAGCTCTCCTCAGGGGGCAAAGGTAATCTCACCCCTCCCCGCACTCCTCGCTAGTGCGTACGACAGCGCGAGGCCATCCCAGCTGCCGTCCTCCTCAGGGCCGTCTTAAATAAGACAAGCGAGGCCCCCACCTCACGCCTCCAGCGTATGCTGAGCGGTGTCCCGGTCCGCACCGCAGTGGTGGCACATCGCCGACGATTCGCGTCCGATCTTACACAGGTATTCGTATTCTCCAAAACAACCGTGACCGGTCATTACCTGTGTAAGTTGAAAAGTGACTCGTCGCTTTCGACTCAATAACCTGCTACCTGTCTGAACCCAAAGCTGGTACATTCACATATATATGTCCTGTATGGAAATCAACGAATGAGAACTTCTAGCTTTTATATATTCTGGTATTCTATAAAATACCCATCTAATATTTTGAACATAAATTTAAATTTATTGGTAGATAAATCTTTATACTAATAAATTTAACATAATTAAAACCCACAAACGCTGTTCGTGTATTGATAAATGTCTTTACGAATAATTAATTCGACTCAAGAGACTAAAAGAGAATATTTGACAATGTATGGATTTTCTAAATTGAACTCGGAACTCATGACTTTAATTGAAGAAGAAAATTTAATATAAATGATAAAACGATAACGGGGCCAGCTATTTGTTGATGAATGAACTAGAACCTCTTGTTCTCCAGTATCTCTAGTAAGTTCTGGCAATTACAGGAAGAAAACATAGATGGCGGTGTTACATAATAAGTTTAAATTTAAAAAAAATCTATTGAATTATGATGAAACTCGTTAATTTAAGTGCTTAAAATATTATCAAGGGACACATCAATGGGTTGTCTGATATTAAATTATTTTCTATTTCTTTATTTATTTGTTTGGGATAACCAAATCATACCCTAATAAAAGTAATGCTTTAATTTAAATTGTGTTTTGACTTAAAAGATGGCCCAGTAGTTAGAACATGAGAAATTTAATCTTGTGTACAGTGGTGAAGGAAAATATCGTAAATAAGCTTGCATGTGCCTAATTTCACTGAAAGTCTACCACATGTGCATTCCACCAACCCGCATTGGAACAGTCTAGTGGAATAAGTTCCAAAACCTTCTCATAAAAAAAGAGGACGTGATTGATGATTGACATTGCACAACATATCGTTATAATGATTTTGGCAACGGTAGTAGGGTTTTGGTCTGACCTTATGTGGGCCAATCTAAAGCCTATTCAAATCTAAGATTTATATATTCCATGCGGCTTGCTAATAGTTTTGCTGTATAATTATGCAGGAGAAACAGTACTTGAATAATATATTTATTTATAATACAAAAGTTAACTACTTATATCCACTTTAACTTTACTTCCGAAGATCTTATAATAACTTCGGTCACATTCAAAACGTTATTTTAACACAAATCCAAATAAGGGATATCTGAGCGACCATATGCTCATCTGGTGGTAGGATGCTAACATCCGCCTGGCTTGTTACCACCGTACGCATGGTGAAAAACTCGTGAAGTGGCTTGCAGCTGCGTTTCGAGGTCAGCCAGCGTACAGCCAGTGCCCGAGCGAGTATTGCCGCGATGGGTGTTGGTCCAGTGGAGACGGCTGTTGAACCAATGCCGGGGGAAACTGTATTGACCTGCCGGACAGGTAGACCTGAAGAAACGGCTGTTCCGCTGGCCGCCCGTGGCATAGTACAGGGGCCCGAGCGTGCCTAACCAGCTCGCGAGGCTGCCCCATTGGCCACGCATAATCTCGGGGTGGACCGTCGTGCCGGTTGGTGACCGGAATGTGGGGTCCCGGCGGCCACTTCCGGGGGGGTTCGAGGGCCCTTCCGTCCGGCGGATCAGTATATTTTCCCTTTTGGCAACCATTTGGGAAAACACGCCTCCATACTTTGCCCATCCCTATCGTGGCAATACGTCGCTCGCTTCACGTCTCTTTTCCTTATTTTTCTAAATGGTAGCGCAAATAAGAAATAACGGTCGTTCAGCGGAGCACACCCCCACCATACCCACGCTGTTTGAGGTCGAGTTCTCTAACATCCGAGGAGTCCACGCTAACCTCAACGCTGTCCACCACCATCTCGAGACAGCACAGCCAGCAATGTTGTTTCTCACGGAGACGCAAATACTCCGCCCTGCCGACACCAGCTACCTTAACTATCCCGGCTACATCCTTGAAGAATCTTTTAAAGCGAAAGCCGGAGTATGCTTGTTTGTCAGGGCGGATGTTTGTTGTCACCGATTGCGCTGCTTGGAGGACCCCTCCTTCTCCATGTTGGTGGTACGTGTGGACCTGGTTCGTCAGAGTCGAGTCTACGTGTGCCTCTACAGATCCCACAATGGTGACTTGGAGACAAGCCGATTATTTGACCATCTTAGTCGGGTGGCAGATGCTGCGCAAGAGCAGTTTCCTATCCAATAATATCCAATAATAATAATCCAACAATATTTTCGATAAATACAAACGATGAAATTAGGTGAAACGGTAAATACAACGATAATTTAAATTAAGCACATTCGATAGTTATAACTTTAACTTTTTGATAAAATTAGAAATATTACTTATGAACAAAAGTACAAAATGCATTGTTTCTTTGTATATAAAGTAATGGTAAAAATTAAAGTATTACCTACGTAAAAAGTATACAATGCGTCAATCCTTATGTACAAAAAGTATATAAGGTATATAAGGCATCGATAAATACAACGTTAAAAGATGTTCTTAAGGCGTTTTTCTATGAGATAACAATACAAATATGAAAACTAAATTCATTCCGAATTAAAACAAAAGCTGTCCGATCTATTTATAATAACGTAGCTTGAGACTTCCTCCTTGTTGTTTATGAAACAGTACGATATACTTAAGCTTGCGATATTATGCATACATCAAGTTCACAAGAATTTAGATATGTCTTAGATATGTCTTAAAGAATCAGTGACAATCTTTATGTTAACAGGATAAATGATAATAAATTTAATTGTATTTAATTTACATGCTTATGTAAATTGTTAGAAGAGAAAAATTAATATGTTTCTTTTCGGTTGTTCTCGGTAGAATTGAAACGAAAAAGTTTTTTTACAAAGTTAATTTATTCGCCCTCCGGCTAGGTGGAGTGACGATATTCGCAAAATGGCTGGAAATTGAGAACTGAGGATCGAGCTCAGTGGAGTGCCACGGAGAGGCATGTCCAGCAGTGGAGGACGAAAGGCTGATGATGATGATGATGATTTTATGAGCATGATTAAACTCGAATAAAGACATTTTAATTTTGTAATTAAATTAATATAAAATACGACTTTACAATCGTTTGCTTAGTAATTCAAAAACAGTATGTCACTCAAATCCTTTAATTTCAATATAAGTACCAAATTAATCACGATTGTTAAAAAAAAATTACTGCTAATAATTAGTATTTTACGAGAACATCTAAGTAATTAAAGAAATGTTTTTTCGTCAGCGAGTGCAATTGCAGGATCTTTCATTTCAGGGCCGTATGTCAATATTATGACAAGATACGTCACAAGACTGCCAAAAATCTGTAAATAGTAGAACGCGGTTACTTAATTAGTATCAAATCTAAAATAAAAATATCATTTAGACGTTTCCCACGTTGCCTTATATCTCAATTATCTTGAGTCTGCCTCAGGCTTTTCCTTTTTTTATTTTATATTAATTTGAAAAAAAAGTTGATAATAGTAATAAATGTTAATTCTCATGCTTCAACGATCATTGAGTTTTCTTTTATCAGTGATAGGGTTTATAATATTATATTTAAGACCTTGCTCCGACTTGTATGACAATCATTAATGTAGCTGTGTCCTTGAATCAGTGGCTAGCTTAAATGTAACTATGGTGAGAACTCTGGAATGCGGGAAACCGTAGCCTGCTTCTATGATACCGTCATAGTCGAGAAGGCTCTGCTACCTCCTTGCTATTTATAAGGAGGAGATAGCAAGCGAGATCGGGCTTATACGATTTTTTTCAGCTGAAGTGACGAATGCCCAGACTTCGATATATTGGTCGAAAACTCAGGTGTCCCGTTTCAAACATTCAGTACTAATGAGTACACTTGTGTGCATTGTGGCTAGTCCTTGAAACAAAATATCGTTGCCAAAATTAAGCCACAAAGAGATTAACATGTTTTGTGTTACAAAAAGTACTCAAAAAATGGACGACGAAGTAACAATTAGTCAGTTATTATATTTTCGAAAGATTTATTAAGAAAGAATTTTCCTGTAACCTTGACAACCAGTGCTCTGCCCAAAGTGCACACGCTAAGCGGTGAATACGTGGTTTTGTTCAGCAATATTACTCGTAGGAACATCTCCAACTCGTTGCTGACTTCATCGACGTCACCTCTTCGACATTTCAGATAGTTGATAGCCAAATGTGTCCGATCCATCTGTGAGGTATAATTTGAATCTTAATTTAAAGAGCAAGCAAATAAGAAATACGGTTATTACAAGTTTTCCTAGAAATCCTTCTAGAAATTCCTTGTAGATATAACTTCAACTTTTTTTTCCTTTTTGAGTACTACTTGTACTACTTAAAGTAAAAAAAATAGAGTAAAGATACTGTTGTATTCAGTGTAATTGAGCACAAAGAATAATTAATTGAACAACGATGACATAAAGATTATTACACTTTTGACAAGTCTATGAGCAAAGGCCACCATATACTACGTCAGTTGTCTACTATTTGTATTTACCATTATACTATTTGTATTTATATCATGCTATAATAATAAATAAATCACAACTATAAAAAATTACTGTTTTGCAGTAGATTAGAAAATGTGCTAATGTGTTCTACACATTATTAAGATTATGTAAACTTACGCATTTACTATATGATTATTATGAAGATAATTTTAGAAATTAAATTATTATACGTAATTGGAATACCTGCATATGTGTCTGATGAAATGGTTCCGTACAAAGTATCAATGCAGTAACGTCAATAATACTAGGCATAATAAAAAATAGAACATCGTAAAATTCAACTGCAACAACAATACATATACGTTCAATAAATATATAGTCAAACAAAACACAAACGTAAAAAACGTTCTTAAATTAGACGATACTTATCTTCAAATTTCATGATTACAGAATTATTTTAGAAAAAAATTGCTAACACATGACCATAGAGTCGTCTCCCATTCTGTCATAGTTATAAGCTTGTTAAAATCATTGTGAAAAAATCCCATCAGATATGTTTACAGTCACTAACAATAACATTTTTTTGACCTAACAAAATCTTATAAAACCCCGTCATAATATTATCGATATAGAGTTGACAACTATCCTCAACTTCGGAATCACAGTCATGCCAATCACTCAAAACTTCTAACTTTATTTAAAGCTGAAGTCTGGTCAGATATATTTATTTATTTATTCTGGGAAACAGCATAATATAATACGTAAACATTTGATAACAAAACAAGTCTCACATGAGTCAACAAAGTTTCCACTTTTACACTGAAACATGGAGTGAACCTAACAAGAACAAGTTATTTAACAAGTAATTAAAGTATATAAAGTAAAGTATTAATACTAATAAAGTTAAGTATATGGAAAGGTTTCTTAAATATCAGTATAACCTCGATTCAACTCAGAGCTGAGATATTAATAGGCAAAAAATGACTTGAAGCTTAGCACAGTTGCTGCTTTGTATGTGTTTTGCATGATGCACATCAGAAAGTGTTAACAAAAGGTATGGATCTTATTTCGACTACAACGCCTTTACAACTTAAATATTTAATAGATTCTCGCTCCATTGTCGATACGTCTGCGATTGGTCTAGATTGTGGTCTAAAGCAAATACATTATATTATACAAAAAATATTCATATCATTATTACCTAACAATTTTTTATTTAACTTAATTTTGAACGAACTTGTATCGCCTGACATCAAGCCTGTAATCATAATAGGATACAGTACGAAATAATTAAATAAGTAATTTACATTTAAAATTTGAAACGCCGATTATAACTTTATACGAGCTGGCTTCCAAGTGCAGCATGTGATATATGAGAAGCATTATCATCAGGAATCCATCTCCTTTAGTGATCGTTCTCACAACGCCACATATATTGTAATAATGTATTGCCAAGTGTCGAATCGTTAATGCAACATTTGCATCAATTGAATCTGTAAAACAAAACTGATTTTGATTACATTGATTCATAAAAGCCGATAATAAGATAGGATAGAACTTATCTTTTCATAATTTTTTTTAATATTTGATATATTATATAATAATTTAAAAAGAAAATCGTGCCACTGAAAGCCACAAGCGGCTATAAAAATATAAAATTGTTGCTCTTTGTACATAAGTTAATAGTATTAAAAAAAGGTTTAGATGACAACCGAGCGTGTCACTTTGATATGCTAATTCAGAGTTCAAAAGAATTTTCAGAAATAGTCACAAACAGCTAATTTCGCTATAAATCCTATTTCTAAATGTCAAGTGCTTATAAATTCTATAATAAATATTATATGAGATAATTATGTCAAATAAATTTGAACGTGTATCTTACCAACACTAGAATTATTTTCGACACCCTGGCACTTTATCTTTGAATTCATATTAAATTTCATAGTATTCATTTTAAAGTTATTTATATTTTCCCACGCAACTCTTGGGACATTTGGCTTGTTATCCGGTATGACTGGAAGAAATCAATTGATGAAATTAATACCAATAGTCTCGACATAATATATATTAGGTCTTTACATATGAAATTGGCGTTTTGTACGGGAGGAATATAAAGTCATTTTTTTTTTGTAAAATATATTTAATTAATCAAAGTATGCGCCGTTGTTATCTATGCACTTATACCATCTCATAGGTAGTTCATTGATCCCTTTACTAAATAAACCATGGGGGTGAGAATCAATAAACTCTTTGAAGGCGGTTTGGATTGCCGAATCGGAGTTGAATTTTTTTCCTTGTAAGAAGTTGTTCAAATTCCGGAAAAAATCGTAATCTGTTGGAGCAAGGTCCGGGGAGTACGTTGAATGTCGCAGACATTCCAATTGTAACTTATCTAACTTAGTGGTTTTTTTGTTGTGCAGTGTGTGCAGCAGTGGCCTAGAGCGATTGACCAATCTCGGTTGTTTAGCAGCTAGTTCTTCCTTCACTAGCGCTAGTCCACCAATTACTTACAAGTATTTTTTTCTGAGTCAATTTTCATTTAGGGCAGGATTTGGCTGGGTCTCCAAGGTTCAGCCATTGCGACGAGCGCTTCCAAATATCGTACAGTATCTACTTTTCATCACAAGTAATGATTCGATTTAAAATCCCTTCATTATTGTGTCGGTTGAGCAAGATAACACAGCAGTCGACGCGTGTTTGCAAGTTCGATTAACTCAATTCATGAGGTACCCATCGTTCAAGTTTTTATACTTTCTCGATTTGCTTCAAGTGGATTAATACAAATTTGTCACTTACCCCGAAACCTGCAGCTACCTTTGAAGTGGATTGTGATAGATCCACTTCCACAATAGCCTTTAATTCTTCATTTTCAACTTTGGTCTCCGGCCGTCCACGGGGTTGGTTCTGAAGGTCGAAATTTTCAGAACGAAATCTTTGTAACCAAAAACGTACCGTGCTTTCTTTTGCGACACCAGCGTCGTACACATCATTAATCCTTTGAGCTGTTTCTGCAGCACTGGTACCACGGTATAACTCGTACTCGTAAATATACCGATATTTCATGTTTTTCATTGTGCGGTAATAAGCGACGCCAAAGAAAAAAATAATGTTGAAAAAACAAATGAATGACTGTTTTCAAAACTCAAATGTACCAGCTAAATGAATTTATAAATTTGAGTTTGGAATTCTTAACCAAAGAGGAGATATTTCAGATCAAAGTGGTCAGTACGACAAAACGCTAATTTCATATGTAAGGACCTAATATTATACGTTAGTTATCTGTTTGTTATTTTTGTGATGAATAAAACATTACGTGACATGAAGACCCATACTAGATAAATTATTATTAATCAGATTATTTTTTAGATTGATTTGATTGATTGATTGAGGATTGTTCATATTTAAAAAGAAAGTAAAAGCTGATGGAAAGCCATTTACTGACAGATTTGATTTTTTGCCGGGATCAATTCTTCCAAGTTATCGTTGATCGTCTCTAATGTCAGTAGGACTCTTGCGGCTAGCAATATTGTTTGCATTTCCAACAAAACTATAATCTGGTGCTCGAACACGTTAATCAGTGGCCAGATAAAATCTAAAATATAGAAGAAATATTAAAAATGAACCAATTAAAATACTGACGTAGATTACGTATGGGGCATATTTTATGCTGATACACGCTTGCGATGAAACGATGTGATCAGATTTATGAAATAATTTTATAGCTTTATTAATCTTATCTCTTATACAATCAACACTTTAGTCTGTTAAGAATTTATTTTCTTTAATTTGATCGCTTCGCTCAGTCGCTTGAATGCGTTTGGCTCTAGATACGTACGCAAGCGAACCATAAAACTATTAAATATATTATTAGTAAGCCGCACAATAAATGTGGTTGTGATATAAATCAATACTAAAATATACATTTTTCGATTTCCCGGTGTTTTTCGACGAAGACGAACGTTTAAGTCGACCTGAAAAGACAAAAATAAAACATATATTAAATATTAATTCAACACAGTAAGTAAGATATTTCTTTTAAAATTGTCAGTATCATTTAGTTCCGTCGCCAAAAATGAAATATTATCAACTTCTATTAACACTTGTTGGTGACAAAGTATGCATCTAATCAAGACAGTTATATTACAACGCCGTGTAATTTTAACTTTCTGAAAAATTGCAAAGATTTGTAAATATTGGTAACATTTTACAAGATTAAATTTAATCAAGAGCCTATTTGATTAAAATATATTTTGATTTGATTCGATTTATCTGATAATAATACATAACACGCTCTGGTTGCGGTCTCTCACGGTTGCGTTACAGTTCAATGATGACAATGGCTTACCTGCTCAAGTTGTTTCAGGATCTGACTCATGCGTGTCATTCTTCCTGATGCGGTGAATGTTCCTATAAGAATTATGACTGCAAGCATCAGTCTATACCCCACATGAATTATGTCCATAGTTGGCAGCAAAGGTTTATTGTTAAAGAATACGTTATAAGCCAAAGCAATAAACGACAATCCGGCTGAAAATTTATAAAGGTTGTTTTAAAGCTAATGTCATCGCAATGTCATGTACTTTAGAATGACATAGAGTTAAAAATGAAATCAAGAAGAAATAAAAGAACGAATATTCATAGTTTAAACTTCAGTTATTAGTAAATGTTAGGAGGGGACAGCAACAGAATAGGAAGACGTATGATCTACTGGTGGTAGAGCTTTGTGCAAGCTCGTCTGGGTAGGTACCACCCACTCATCAGATATTCTACCGCAAAACAGCAGTACTTGGTATTGTTGTGTTCCGGTTTGAAGGGTGAGTGAGCCAGTGTAATAACAGGCACAAGGGACGTAACATTTTAGTTCCTAAGGTTGGTGGCGCATTGGTGATGTAAGCGATGGTTAACATTTCTTACAATGCCAATGTCTAAGGGCGTTTGGTGACCACTTACCATCAGGTGGCCCATATGCTCGTCCGCCTTCCTATTCTATAAAAAAAAAGATTTTCACATCACTATATTATTCAGCTTTCAACTTTCCATATTTCTAACACAGGCGCAGTTATACTATCAAATCAGGCGGCACTAGTAATAATTTTAATACAAATACGAAAATATATATTTATTAAATTCTAGTACAATTGTATGATTAAACTAATAAACAGTTTATTTTTACAAACATAAACTTTATAAGTAAATATGTAGGTAGATAAATATTTCCTTACTGGCTAATGTCACTATCATTTTTCCACAGATGTCGATGGCTCGAGATATATCATATTGGGATCCACGTACATAGGGCGCTATCCCAAGTAAGCGCGACATTTGCAGCACCAACACCAGTGAATTGCACTTCATGACTATAATATTAAAACGTCAAAATTACCATTGGTCTTCACTGACCCCATTTAATTTTTGGACGGTGCAAAGCGTTTTTATTAATGTATAAAAATAGAAGGTCGCCTCCTCACACCTGTTCTTTGTAAGGTTATTGCTGATGCATGAGATATTTTTATTTAAAGTACATATAAAACATCAAAATTGGTTCTAGAGTAGAGCCCAGTTGTTTTCTTACGAAAATAATGTGAATTGGATTTATTAAAATTAATAAAGTAAAAGCCAAGCATTTCAAACAACTAAATTCGAACGCTGATAACACCTTTACAATAATTTTCATACTCTTTCTCCACTCAGCCTATTGCATTTCACCACTTGATACCATTTTCACATAAAATTTCTAGTATTTCATCATTATTAAAACTTATGAGCAAGTTTTTTCTTTGATACAAACCTCGTCCACAAATTGTTGGTTGAAAAGGTATATTGGTAGTGCTTAGCGAGAAATACATTAGTGCTTAATGGCAGTTGATGTAGATCTTTAAATTAATGGAGACACTGATGTGTTTAAAAACTGATAACGAATCATGTGGTTATAATATAAGAATCATAATTATATTACGTGGTGGCATAGATTAGTTTTATGATATAAAGTGCTTGACGTATCTGGATTAATTTTATTTGTTTTTCAAATACTAGCTACCCGCCCCGACAGCCGCGGTTTGACTAAAGGTCTAAATAAAACGAATACATATAACTTTATCGGTTTACAAGGCATAGTGAAGATATCAGTCAGTATGATTTTTGTAACATTTCCAACAATCGTTGTCATATTTCGCTTATTTAATTAATTATACACGTAATTCTTTCTTAAGAATCACTCTATCCATCAGTGAAAACCGTATAAAAAATTGTTCTACCATTTTTTTAGTATAGCTTTCAGAAAGACACACAGACGCGGCGGAGTGAATATTTCAAGCAAACGGATGCGTAGTCTGTTTATCCCCACGCTACGGACGTGCGAATAATACTCTAAACGATGACATTATGAGATAATGTAAGTTAATTTCTACAATATTTAAATCAAAATCTAATTTATTTGATAACGCGACAAAATAATAGAAGTTTCCATAGACTTTGTAAATTAAGCTCTTACTGACATTTTCAAGAACACATGCGAAATCAACGTTGTAAGCAAAAGATTAATAAAACTGCCCTTTTTAATATATTTAAAACAGAACTATGTTTTAATATATGTGTAATTAAATATAATCTTATGTAATAATACAGAGATCATACGAAGTACTTATAATAATAATAAAATAATCTTCTATTTCCCATTCATAGTTAGGAAAGTATTGGAATTTTTACGTATCACGTCCTCAGGTCATATAAAAATCTAACTCGTTGTTGATATTGATTTCGTAGGAAATCGAGTTTATTAAGAGATCCGAAATGCTGCGTAGCCTAGGCGGGTCTTCCCGGCGTGTCGGTCTCGGTATGAAATTGGACAAGACCAAGGTCATGTTCAATAGGCATGTCGTGCCGGGACCGATATACGTCGAAGGGAAACCTCTCGAGTTTGTTAGGGAATATACCTTATAGGACAGGCTACACAAGTCAGTAGGAACAACTTCGAGAAAGAAGCCGATCGAAGAATTCGCTTGGGATGGGCAGCATTTGGCAACCTTCGTCAAGTCCTCGAGTCGTCTATACCGCAATGTTTGAAGACGAAAGTCTTCAACCAATGCGTCTTACCTGCCATGACATACGGTGCCAAAACGTGGACACTAACTGCGGGACTAGTCTACAAATTCAAAGTCGCTCAGCGTGCAATGGAGCAAGCTATGCTCGGAGTATCTTTAAAAGATAAGATCAGAAATGAGATTACCCGGAAAAGAACCGGAGTCACCGACATAGCTTGCAAAATTAGCAGGCTGAAGTGGCAGTGGGCTGGTCACGTATGTCGTAGGACCGATGGCCGTTGGAGCAGACGAGTCCTAGAGTAGAGACCGCGAATCGGCAAGCGCAGCGTAGGGCGCCCTCCATCCAGGTGGACCGACGACCT